>NC_091576.1:20676423-20693923 GCF_042767895.1 Penaeus vannamei
GACAACTTCAACAAAACGCACAACTCAGCACCCCCCCCCCCCACCCCCGCTTAAGGAAACGAACAAATAATCTCGGAATCTCTCTTTTTTCTCAGAAAACTCGAAAGACTTTCCTTGAATATCATGTGTCATAAAGGCTTCGGCCAAAGTGTTTGCTCTTCTTGGATTCATCTTCGTCTCAGCCCACATTGTTTGTTTTCGGAAGGAGAGAAAGAGAATGAAAGAAGAAGAAAAAAAAGAGAGGGAAGGAGAGATGGAGAGGGGGTGTAAAGGGGGAAGCGAGGTGAGAGGAGGTTGAGGCGGGAAAGGGAGAGGGGAAGGGTGGGGTGGAGAGAGGGAGAGAGAAAGGAGTAAGGAAGGGAGTGGGAGGGAAGGAGGAAGAAGGGGGGAGGAGAGGGAGAGGGAGGGAGTGGGAGAGGGGGAGAGGGGGAGAGAAAGAGAGAGAGATAGAGATAGATAGATAAGAGCTGGATGGAGATAGATAGATAGGTAGAGATAGATAGATAGAAATAGAGATAGACAGAGACAGATAGATAGATAGATACAGATTTTGAAACAAGTGAGACAGACAGACAGATAGGGACTGAAACATAAGCAGTCAGCAAAAACGGGTCAGCCGGACATGGAAACGCAGCGATAGAGAGGAGAGAAAAACGAAGATTTATACATATGCAGTGAGAGGACGTGAGGGAAAGGGCGGAGAACCTTGAGGGCGAATACGGTATACAGCCATCAATAATCCTTGGTGACAGCTCCTCCTACACCCCCCCGTCCACCAAAAAAAGAAAAAAAGAGAAACGAAAAGAAAAAGGAAAAAAAGGAAAAATAACCTTGTGGGGACGATATATTTCCATAAATTTTGCTTGCGAGTTTATATATGCTCGTTATAGGTTACATAGGTATATGTACATTATTGTCAATAGAAATGATTTTCTTTTCCTCATGTATGCTCGTCCAAAGGTGTTTCCAGACCAGTTGACTGAAAATGCGATTGATATGAGCTTTGAAATGTCAATTTGTGAATATCTAAACTCCCAAATCATTTAATGAACACATTTCCTGCCTATCAGCCTAAGAACAAACATACATTAATTACAGATGCATGAAAAATTATATGAAAAAAAAAACACAAACTAAAAACACAAAACTCCTCAGAAGTACCGCGTTCGATCCTTTGCGCTCCCGCCTATTCGCCTTTTGTTTCTATAGATGCCTGAACCGAAGCCCTCTCGATCCAGTTCACGGGGCCTTTGATCCCATGACCCTCATCCTCTTAGGAACTCAGGGCAGAGGGCGCTGGGATCATGAGTGGCGGAAAATATCGCTGTCAAGTGTGTTTTGAGGGCAATTCATGAGGAAGGAAGGAGGGGGGAGGAAGAGGAGGGAAGGGAGAGAAGTTATCAGGCAATAGGTGGGAGGAGTCATGAAGGAGGAGTTATAAAGGAAGAATAAAAGGGAATCATGAAGAGGGAAGAGGAGGGAGAAATTATGAGGCAGCAGGTGGGAGGAGTCATGAAGGAGTTATGAGGGAGGACAAGAAGGGAATTATGAGGAGGGAGAAGGAGAGGGGAGAAATTATGAGGCAGCAGGTGGGAGGAGTCATGAAGGAGTTATGAGGGAGGACAAGAAGGGAATTATGAGGAGGGAGAAGGAGAGGGGAGAAGTTATGAGGCAGCAGAAGGGAGGAGTTATGAGGGAGGGGGATAAGGGAATTATGAGGAGGGAGGAGGAGGGACGGTGACTAATGCTGTGTCATGAGCTTATGAACCCACTTTCTTCTCCGGGAGATTTTTGCTTTTCCAATTATTTTTTTCTTCTTTTTCGTCGTCGTTTTCTCTTTATCATTATATTTTTTTCTTTTTTTTTCTTTTTTCTTCTTATTTCTTTGATTTTATTTCATATTTTTCTTATCATTACTGTCCGTTTCTTCCTCAAGTTTTTATTTATTTTTTATTCTTTTCTCTTATCGTGATCTTATTATCTTCCTCCTCCCTTTTCTTGCGATTTCCTCTATTCTTTTCATGTTCGTCATTTTCCTATTCCCTCTTTATGTCTTTATCCTCCCCTTTTCTCTCTTTTTTATTATTCCGGCCTTTACCTTCTCCTTCAGCCTCATCATCATCATCATCACCATCCTCCTCCTCCTCCTCCTCATCATCATCATCATCGTCATCATCATCATCCTCATCATCATCTTCCTCTTCCCATCTATTTCCTCCTCTTCCTCTTCCTCCTCCTCCTCCTCCTCCTCCTGTTTATCATCTTCTTCCTTTTCCTCTTCCTCTACGTCCTTCTGTTCCAGCTCCTCCCCCTCCTCCTCCTTATCATCATTGCCTTCCTCTTCCTCTTCATTTACTTTCCCTCCTCCTCCCTCTCCCTCCTCCTCATCATCACCTTCCTTCCTCTTCCTCCTCCCTTTTCTTCCTCCTCTTTTCTCTTCCTCCTCCTTCCTCTTCCTCCTCCTTCCTGAGCCCTGGGGAGTGCGGGGTGGGGGTGGGGGTGGGGGTGCGGGGGGTGTCATCAGAAGTGCCTCACGAGAGAGAAGGAAACTGTGTCAATCTGATTATTTGCTAGATGACGGTTGGGGTTAGTTTCCCATGTATTTTAGTAATAGCATGAGCTTTACTTACACCATATATGAAATTCGGAGATTTGGCAGATTCACAGTTTGCAGTGATTTATTTTTCTTATTTGTCTTTATTATCGTCTTTATCACCTCCTTGTCTTTATCATCGTTATTCTCTTGGGCGTAAAGAGGAGAGGAGGGGGGAGGGGAGGGGAGGTGGAGGCTAGAGTCCCTGCACACTTTCGTTTTCATGTCAAACGTGTCTTTTCAGTAATACTAAAAATCTGGAGATAAAAAAGTGTCCAATTAAATATAAATCAGTAGAAAAATGCGTCCTTTTCGTCAGAATGAAGAGAAAGAAGTACTTTTTTCTGTCAAGATCGGGAAAAAAGGTTCTATTAAGTTAGAAAAGAAAGCTTCCCTTTCTGAACTTCTTCTTTTGGAAATCTTTACCCCTTGCCAATCACCGGCACCCGAAGCTTCTGGCTAATCTTTGCACTAATCTTCCCAGAATCCCATCTCCTTTTAACCCAATTTACTCGGAAACCGGTATATTTCCTTCCATTTTCCCCGTTTTATCCTCCTTATCCTTCATCCTTCATCCTGATTTAGACTTGGCTTCGCTCGCGGCTCATCCTATCCAGCTTTATCTTATCCCGCTCAATCCTGGTGTATTGCTCTCCTGGGGGTGCCTTATCCATCTCTATCATTTTGTATCCACGCTCCTCTTTTCTCTCTTTTTGTTGCTTTCTTTCTTTCTTCGCTTCTTTTACTCTCCTCTTTTCTCTCTTTTTGTTGTTTACTTTCTTTCTTCGCTTCCCTTACTCTCCTATTTTCTCTCTTTTTGCTGTTTTCTTTCTGTCTTCGCTTCCCTTACTCTCCTCTTTTCTCTCTTTTTGTTTTTTCTTCCTTTCTTCGGTTCCATCACATTCCATCGTCTCTTATCTTAGTTTCTTTCTTCTCAGTTTTCGTTTTCTTTATATTCAGGGTCCCTTCTCGGTCATTTTTTTCCCACTGCGATTTTTCCCAATGATCTTTTTTCACTTTTTATCTATTTATTTATTCTTTATTTGTATCATCTGATTTTCTGTTGGTCTTTCCGTCCGTTCTTTTGTCTATCTGTCTCTGTCTGTATGTAGGTTTTTCTCTCTTTGTCTGTCTGTATTTTTTTTCCTTTCTTTTTTCGGTTCCATCACTCTACATTTTCTCTTTTCTCTCTTCTTAGTTTCCTTCTTCTCAGTTTTCGTTTTCTTGTTTTTCTTTATATTCAGGGTCCCTTCTCGGTCATTTTTCCCAACAGTGCGTTATCCCACTGATCTTTTTCACTTTTTTATTTATCTATTTTTTATTTGTATTCTCTCTTTTTTCTGTTTGTCCTTCCGTCCGTCCGTTTGTCTATCTGTCTGTCTGTCTGTCTGTATGTATGTAGGTATTTTTCTCAGTGTCTGTCTCTCCGTCCGTCTGTCTGCCAATCTGTTTCTTTCTATCTATCTGTCTGTCTATCTTTCTCTCCGTCTGTCTGCTTCGTTTAATTACCTATCTGTCTGTTCGTTTGTATCTGTCAGCATGCCTATCTGCATGTCTCTGTCTGTATGTCTGCCCGTCCATCTCTCTCTTTCGCTCTCTTTCGCTCTCCCCATCCCTCTCCATCTTTCTCCCCATCCCCCAACTCTCCCTCTCTCTTCCCATTCCTCATCACTCTCTCGCTTTCTCTCTCTCTTCCTTTCTTTTCCCTTCTCTCACTCTATCTCTCTCCCCATCCCTCTTCCTCTCTCATTCTCCTCATCTCTCTCCCTTTTCTCTCTCTATCCCTCTCTCTCTACCTCCTTCTCTCTCTCTCTCTCTCTCTCTCTCTCTCTCTCTCTCTCTCTCTCTCTCTCTCTCTCTCTCTCTCTCTCTCTCTCTCTCTCTCTCTCTCTCTCTCTCTCTCTCTTTCGCTCTCGTTCTCTCTCTCTGTCTCTTTCTCTCTCTCTTTCTCTCCCTCTCTCTTTCTCCCCATCTCTCTCCTTCCTTGCCTCCCCCTCTCTCTCTCCATCCCCCTCCCTATGCCTCCTTCCCTCTCTCTCTCCCTCCCCCCCCCTCTCTCTCTTTCTCTCCCTCTCTCTTTCCCCCCATCTTTATCTCTCTCTCCACTCCTCTCCGTCTCTCTCTCTCTCCTTCTCTTCCCATCCCCCTCTCTCTTTCTCTTTCTCTACCTCTCTCTTTCTCTCCATCTTTATCTGTCTCTCCATCTTTATCTGTCTCTCCATCCCTTTCTCCCTCTCTCTCTTTCTCTCTTTCTCTCCCTCTCTCTTTCTCCCCATCTTTATCTCTCTCTCCACCCCTCTCCGTCTCTCTCTCTCTCTCTCCTTCTCTTCCCATCCCCCCTCTCTTTCTCCCTTTCTCTCTCTTTCTCTCTCTTCTCTGTGCTGGCGCAGCGGTAATGTGCAGGTCTAGCAATCTTGCGGACCTGCGTTCAATCCCACGCCCGGCCAGTGAGTAGTAACCCCGGCCACTCCTTGCACACAGGGGGATATTTGGGCAAAATAAAACAGACAGTATGTCACAGCAAAGAATATCCATTGTAACAAATGGAATTAAAACTAAAAAATCTAAATCTCTCTCTTTCTCCCCATCTTTATCTCTCTCTCCATCCCTCTCCGTCTCTCTCTTTCCCTCTCTCTTCCCATCCCTCCCTGTCTCTCTTTCTGTCCCTCTCTGTTTCTCCCCATCTTTATCTCTCTCTCCATCCCTCTCCGTCTCTCTCTCTCTCCCCTTCTCTTCCCATCCCCCACTCTTTTTCTCCCTCTCTCTCTCTTTCTCTCCCTCTCTCCTTCTCCCCATCTTTATCTCTCTCTCCATCCCTCTCCGTCTCTCTCTCTCTCCCCTCTCTCCCATCCCCCTCTCTCTCTTTCTCCCTCTCTCTCTCTCTTTCTCCCCATCGTTATCTCTCTCCCCATCCCTCTCCGTCTCTCTCTCTCCATCCCTCTCCGTCTCCCTCTCTCCATCCCTCTCCGTCTCTCTCTCTCTCCCTCTCTCTCACCCATAACATCCAATATCCACTCTATAACACTCAGTCAACAGGACACTATCTCTTTCCACCCTTCCTGCCTGGCATTTATTATTGTATCGACTTTTAGATTTCCACTTTATCCATTTTATGATTATTTTTTTATTTTTCTAAAACAATTTTTTTTTTAATTCAGATTTTTTTTTTTACAATTTACATTTTCTTTGTTTATCTTATATTGTATCTTGTTTGAGATAAGGATCTTGTCTTTGTGGTCTTCCTTTTCTTTACGTTTTCTTAACCTCTTCCTTTTTCTTTGTCTCCCCCTTTTTCCGTTTTGATTATTATTATTATTATTATTATTATTATTATTATTATCATTATTATTATTATCATTCTTCTTCTTCTTCTTATTGTTATTATTATTATTATTATTATTATCATTATTATTATCTCTCTCTTTCTCATCCACTCATTGTTCTTTTCTTAACGTTTCCGCCGTTCCTCTGGCCTTTTTCTTATTTTTTATCTTTGTCCTTTCTTTATTACTCTTTCTTATTATTCTCCTCTTAATCTGTTCTTATCACTGTCATAATCTTTATCCCTCTTTCTTATCATTGTATTTTTTCTCTGTTCTTATCACTGTTGTTTTCTTTCTCCCTCTTTCTTATCATCCTCCTCTTTCTCTGTCTCTTCTTCGTATGATTCTCCTTTTTCTTTTCCCTCGTTTTCATTTATTCCCATTTTCTCTTTCTCCCCTTTCGTATCAGGCTCCTCTTTCTCTGTTTCTTCTTCTTATCTTTCTCATCTTGTATCCCCCGCCGTTCTTACCATCTTCTTTTTCTTTTTCTTCGTTTTCATTATTCTATGTTCCTTTCCCCTCGTTCTTATCATTCTCCTTTCCTTTATCTCCTTCCTTTATGGCCACTCTCTGGCCATACATAGCATGTTTTTACTTTTTTCTTCCTATTCCTTCGTTTTATCAACACCCTCTCTTTCCTTCCTTTCTAATCACTCTTTGGCCATACAGCACATGTTCTTCTTAATTTTTCCCTGTTCCCTCGTTTTATCACTCCCTTCTCTTTCCATCTTTTCTATAAAATTCTCTGGCCATATAGCGCAAGATGTTACATATTTCTTCCTATTCCCTCGGTTTATCACTCCCATCCCTTTTCCTCTGTTCTAATAAACTTTCTACCCATACAACGCATGTTCTTGCCATTTTTTCTTATTCCTCATTTTATCACACTCCCTCATTCCCTCCTTTCTGATCCCTCTTTGTCCATAAAGCTGATGCTCTTAGTTTGTTCTTAATCCCTCGTTTTATCAACCCTCTCTCATTCCCTCTTTTCTAATGAATTCTCTGGCCATAGCACATGTTCTTAGCTTCTTTTCCCATTCCCTCGCTTTATCACTCCCTTCTTTTCTAATAATCTCTCAGCACATGTTCTTACCATTTTTTCCCATTCCCTCGTTTTATCCTCCTCCTCTCATTCCCTCCTTTCTAATCACTCTTTGTCCATAAAGGTCATGGTCATTGCTGCAGGAATCACGAGTCCGCCCATTTACGCTTTTAGGAAATGAGGGCTGGACACGTCTTCACTTTTTATTATCTGTATTTGTTTTTTTCTTGTTCCTCTTCCTCCTTTTTATTAGCATGCTTCTTCCAATCTTTTTTCATCTTTTATTACTTCCTATCTCAAAACTTTTTTTTTTCATTTTACACTTTTTTATTTATTTGTCAACTTTTCCCTCTTGGTTTATCGCCTTTTTCTCTCTATTCTTCTTTATCTTTTGTGCGTGATCCTTGCCTCCCTCTCCTTTCCCTCCCTTCTCTTTATTCTCTCTCTGTTTTCTCCCCTTTGCTACCAACCATTTTTTCCAATTCTTCCCTCTTCTCTTTCTCTGTTTATTTATCCATCTTTCCTCGTGGCTAATCGTATTCGCTTTCATCCACAAAAAATCTCCCGCAAAAGGAACTAGAAAACGAACCAGATTTTGGCCAAAGGCGTGATGAGGAAAAAAAAATCGTATTTGGGCCAAAGAAGACGTGCTGAGAGAAAAAAAATAGGCCTAAGTAAAAAAAAAAAATAATAATAAATAAAAAAGAATCAGATTTGGGCCAAAGGCGTGATGAGAGAAAAAAAGAAAGAAAGAAAGAAAAAAAAATCATATTTGGGCCAAAGAAGACATGCTGAGGAAAAAAAATCATATTTAGTAAAGTTAAAAAGGATGAGCTAAACGAACAGACAAACAAATCAGATTTAGGCCAAAGGCGTGAAGAGAGAGAGAGAGAGATAAAAGAATCGTATTGGGGCCATAGACGACGTGCTGAGAGAGAGAAAAAAGTCATATTTAGGCCTAAGTAAAAAAGATGAGCTAAACAAACAAACAAACGAACTAGATTTGGGCCAAAGGCGCGATGAGAAAAAAGAGAGAGATAAAAAAAAATCGTATTTGGGCCAAAGAAGACGTGCTGAGAGAGAAAAAAAACATATTTAGGCCCAAGTAAAAAAGATGTGCTAAACAAACAAACAAACGAACTAGATTTGGGCCAAAGGCGTGATGAGAAAAGAGAGAGAGAAAAAAAAGAATCGTATTTGGGCCAAAGAAGACGTGCTGAGAGAGAAAAAAACATATTTAGCCCTAATTAAAAAAAGGAAGAGCTAAACAAACAAATAAACGAATCAGATTTGGGCCAAAGAAAACAGAATGGAAAAATGGACCCAAAAAGGCGTGATATAAAGAGATTTGGATAAAAAAGACATGATAAAAGATTGGGACAAGTATATTATAAAAACAGATTCGGGCCAAATAACACGTGATAAAAAAACAAATCTAGAGCAAATAAGACATGACAAAAAGAAGAAAGAAGAAGAAGAAAAAAAAAACAGATTCGGGTAAAAAAAAAACACGTGATCAAAAATGGATCAAATAAGACATGCAAAGAGAAAAGAAAGAAAGAAGAAGAAGAAGAAGAAACAGATTCGGGCCAAATAACACGTGCTAAAAAAACACATTTGGATCAAATAAGACACGACATCAAGCAAAAAGAGAGAGAGAGAGAGAGAGAGAGAGAGAGAGAGAGAGAGAGAGAGAGAGAGAGAGAGAGAGAGAGAGAGAGGAGGGAGAGAGAGAGAGAGAGAGAGAGAGAGAGAGAGAGAGAGAGAGAGAGAGAGAGAGAGAGAGAGAGAGAGAGAGAGAGAGAGAGAGAGAGAGAGAACAATGTGGACTACAGAAGACGTGATGAGCCAAAACAACAACAAAAATTCATATTCGGGCCAAAGGAGACGTGACTGGACGCTGCTCCCCCTGCTGCTTGAGTCCTCTGTCCACACACTCGGGAGGGGGGGGGGGGGCAAAGGGTCAAGGCTGCGAGGGGGGCTTAGAGGCGGGGTGGGTGATCGAGGTTTTGTAATGGGGCTGTGGGTGGGTGGGGGTGGGGAGGGGGTGTTGGGCGGGGAGGGGATGTTGGAACTGCGATTGTTCTTTTATTCTGTGTTTATCTTTGTGTCTTTGTTACCTTTGTAATTCTTTGTCTATATCTTTCTTTTCCGCATTGGTACGTGTACATACATACGCGTAAAAAAATATATACATTTATACATATGCACACACACAAGTACAAGCACACACATACACATATAAACACACACATACACACACACACGCACACACAACAAAAACCCGCACATAGAGACTTAAAACAACAAACAAACACACACACACATCCTCCTGCAAAGATCGTCTCGAGCAATCGTCATTCATCAGAACCTTCCAAACAAACACAGAACAAAACAAGAAAGAATGACACCAACAAACAAAGACAAAAGTTTTAAGGACACCAAGGACTCTACTTTCGGGTCTCGAGGCTTCAGAAAAGATGACAACTTGTCCTGTGTTAGAAGACACATTTGCACAGCGTGATCGTCTTGATAAAGATGGTGATGATAATGGTAAAATTTTCTTAGTGTGATCATAATTATCCTTATTGTCATTATCATCATCATTATTACCATCATCACCTTAGTAATGAACATCATTATCGACAAGAAATGTGCAACAATGAAAATAATCGTAATATCCTAACAACACCTGCAAATGAAACAACAACAACAACAACAACAACAAACAAACACATCACAACTCCACCCCTTACACACAACACCCACTCACACACTATCTCGACAACCCCCTCGTTCCACACAATCCCTGACTAACTTACCCCACGCGCGCCGCCAGTCACTCTTATTAATAAAATATACGACGACGGACTCACCTTTCCACACTCATGACAGTCAGAGTGAAGACAGAACACACTGCCGAGAGAGTCTGGAGGTAGAAGATGAGTTTGCACATGAACGCGCCCAGAGTCCAGGAGAAGGAGAAGAGGCGGGCGAGCTGTGGGAGAGAGAGAGAGAGAGAAGGGGTTAGTTTTTTCGTCTGTGTGGGTGTGGGTCGGTGTTTGAGGGGGTGGGGGTGTTAGATTGTGTGTGTGAGGGGGGGGAGAGTGTGGGGGTAGTGGTGGGGCTGTTAGATTGTGTGTGTGGGGGGGGAGGGGTGATTGAGTGGGTGTTTGAAGGGGTGGGGGTGTTAGATTGTGTGTGAGGGGGAGGGGGGGGGGGTTGAGTGTGTGTGTGGGGGGAGGGGTGATTGAGTGTATGTGTGTGGGAGGGTGATTGCGTGTGTGTGTAAGCGGGGAGGGGTGATTGTGTGCGTGTGCGTGGTGGAAGGGTGATTAGGTGCGTGTATGTGTGTCTGTGTGTGAGAGGGGGTGACTGTGTGTGTCTGTGCGTGTATTTATGTATGTGTATGTTTGTTTATAAATACCAACACATACACATATTAAATTAGCGTTTTACATGAATGAATCTACAATTCATTCTCATAAATCTTTCCATCTATATTCAAACGTGGACATATATCGATCACTACCTCTCGTTTTTTACATTCTCTCTATTTCCTTTTCTATCAGTCTTGTTTATTTCCTAATTTGGACCTGGCACCGGGACAATCCCTTTTGATTTATGTTCTCGCCTCTTCACCAACTCTATTATAACTGACACAACTTTGATGCAAGAGATACTTCATCTTGATAAAGCCTCATATCATAAGACACGGAGCTGCAAATTTTCTGGGAAGAAAAAAAAAAAAAGAACGTAAAAGGGAGAAAGAAAAGCGAAAAAGATCATAATGTCAATGTGATTATTTATTAATTCATTTTATATTTTTTTTCTTCTTTGTTGTTTTTTTTTCTGTCATTTTCTCTCCTTTCTCACTTCGCTTCTCCTCTCTTCGGATTCCATTTCCTTCCTCCTCCTCCTCCTCTTTTTTCCTCCTTTCATTTACTTCCTTCTCCTCCTCCTCTTTACTTTTTCTATTTTTCTTTAATTCTACTCCAGTCTTATACCTCTGCCAAATCTCTTCCTATCCCTCCCCCCTCTTCCTCATCCTCTTCTCCTCCCGTCTCCCCCCTTCTATTTCTTCCCCTTTTCTCTCTTCTCCTTTTCTTCTTCCTCCTTCAACACCACTTCCTCTTCTGCCCCCCCTCCTCCTCCCTCTTCCCTCCTCATATTCTGTCTCCTCATCTTCCTCCACCTCCTTCTACTCCTCCACCTCTTTCTTCTTTTCTTCTTCCTTCCCCTCCACCACCACCATCTCCCCTTCCTCATATTCTATCTCTTCCTCCTCCTCCTCTACCACCACCACCTCCTCCTCTTCTGTTTCTTCCTCCTCCCCCTCTCCCCCCTACCTCCTCCACATCCTTTTCTTTTCCTCCTCCTCCTCTTTCTCCACCACCACCACCTTCTCTCCTGTCTCCTCCTCCACCCCCTTCCTCCTCATATTGTCTCCCCTCCTCCACCACCACCTTCCCCTCTTCCCCCTCCATCCTCTACACCCTTTTCCTTTTCCTCCTCCTCCTCTTTCTCTACCATCACCATCTCCTTTTCTGCCTCCTCCTCCTCCACCACCATCATCTCTTCCTTTGTCTCCTCCTCCACCACCACCACCTCCTCTGTCTCCTCCTCCCTCCCTCCCTCCTCCCTCCCTTCTTTCCATTTCCTCCCATGACACAGACTCCCTGTTTTCCTGTGGTATTTTCCCCCAGGAGGAGCGGGGAAGAAGACAGAGAAACACCAAACACCAAAGGGATTTTTTATGTTCTCTTTTAACCTCTCATTCGTGGTTTATTTTTCGACATATTCTGGGTGTATGTATTTCTGTGTCTTTGTCTGTTTGTCTCTTTGTCTCACTCTCTCTCCTCTTTGACTCCCTCCTCTCTCCCCCTCTCTCTCTTTCTCTCACCCTTTCCCACCCTCTCTTTCGAAATCCTCCATCCTCTCTCTCTCTATCTGTCTATCAAGACTAGAAATCCCCCAAATTCTCTCTGTCTATATATGTTAGCGTCTCTATCTATCTATCTATCTCTTCTTTCCCTCGCCTTCCCTCTCCTTGCATCTCCTAATTCCTTCATCGATCGATTATCGTTTCAATATCTTTTCACAAAATTCCAGTCACACCGACGTTTTCCTTATCTCACTATCCCCTCACATTATCTCAACCGTCTCATTTCTCCCTTTCTCTTCCTACGCCATCTCTCCATTATCTACACCTTCTTTTGTTCTTCTGGTCCGTTTTTATTCCTTCTCTCCCCTTCCTCTTATGCGCCGTGTTTATTATCGCTTTCTCTATTCTCCTCCACTTCCTCCTCCCCTTTCTTCGCCGTTAACAAAAGTGTTCGTTAAAGATAAAAGCTCTTTAGTGAAGAATCGAAGGGAAATTCACGAGGAAAATGTTAATTACGATGATTATAATAGTGATGATGATGATAATAAAAGTAGTAATGATGATGATAATGAAAATGATAACAATGATAGTGATGATTGTATTGATGATGATGGTAATAATGATACTGATAACAGTAATAAGTAGTAGTGATAACAGAAATAATAATTACAATAGTAAAAACAGTCGTAATAATAATGATAATGATAAAAATAAAGATAAAGATAATAACATTTCAAATAAAATTAACAATGATAACGATAATACCAAAGAAATAATAATGATAGCAGCAACATCATCAATAATAGTATTAATTAACAGTGATAATCATCATAACAATGATAACGATGATAATGATAGTTATCAAAAAATAATCATAATCAGTGTGACATTTTATCTCAAATACTCAGTTTCCTTTCAGTGACGTTTATCTGTCATGCTCTTTGCATTCTTTCGCATCCTCAACTCCTCCTCTCCTTTTCCGCCTCTTCGCTTCCCGTTTCTCTTCGTCTCCTCTCCCCTCCTCCCTTTTCCTCTTCTTTCCTCAACCTTCTCTCCCTCTTTCTTCTTTTTGTGAAGTTCCTATCATTTCTTTTCTGTCTTTTTCTCCTATGTCCCCTCTACTTCCCCAGCTTCCTTCCTCCTCCTTTTCTTCTCCCCTCCCTACCTGCTTCTTCCTCTTCCTCTTCCTGCTCTCTTTTCTTCTCTCAACTCCTCCTTATCCCTCCTTTTCTCTCTCCTCGTCCCATTCCCTGTCTCCTTCTCCTACCTCCTATCTCCTTTCCTCCCCTATCCTTCCCTTCTTCAATTCCTCCCTTCTTCCACCTCCTATCTCCTCAATTCTCCTTCCTTTTCCCCATTCCCCATCTTCTCCCACCTCCTGACTCCCCCTTTTCTCCTCTCCCCATACCTTCTTCATTTCTCCTTTCTCCAATCTCCTTCCTCCTCCCATTCCCCATTATCTTATCCCACCTATTTCCTCCTTTTCTCTCCTCCCCTTCCCTTCTTCCACCTCCTATCTCCTCCTTTTCTCCTTCCCTTCTTCATTTTCTCCCTTCTGTTACCTCCTTCCTCTTCCTTTTCTACCTCTTCTTCCATTCCCTTCCTCTTCTCCCACCTCTTATCTCTTCCTTTCCTCTCCAATCCTTCCCTTTTTAATTTCTCCCTTCTTCTACCTCCTCCTATCTCCTTTTCTCCTTCCCTTTCTCATTTTCTCCCTTCTCTTACTTCCTTCCTCCTCCTTTTCTCCCTTCTCTTCCTATTCCCCATCCTCTTCTCCCACCTCCTATCTCCTTTCCTCCCCTAAACTGCCTTTCAATGTCTCCCTTCTACCTCCTATCTCTCCTTTTCTCCTTCCCTTCTTCATTTTCTCCCTTCTCCTACCTCATTCCTCCTCCTTTTCTCCCTCTTTTCCCCATTCCCTATCCTCTTCTCCCACCTCCTATCTCCTCCTTTCCTCCCCAGTCCTTCCCTTCTCTAATTTCTCCCTTCTTCCACCTCATCCACACCTCACTTCCTATAAATATCCGCTTGCAACAGCCTCTGCCCCTAATATGGTCTTGTAACTTCACTGGCATTTGAGCCCCCTGTTTTGTTTACCTTATCGACGAATACC
The DNA here is from genome assembly GCF_042767895.1 of Penaeus vannamei. Taxonomy (NCBI): domain Eukaryota; kingdom Metazoa; phylum Arthropoda; class Malacostraca; order Decapoda; family Penaeidae; genus Penaeus; species Penaeus vannamei. The sequence continues at coordinate 20,690,380 of NC_091576.1, forward strand.
ATTTTTCAATACAAATTGGAAGCTGGTTAAACGGCGCGGAAAGAGGGAGGACTGAGATATAATGGGGGGAAAGAATAGATAGAAAAATATGGAAATATAGAGATGAATGAATGGATAAATAGAGGGATAGAAGAATAGATTTTTAGGTAAATAGAAAGAGAGACTGTGATTGAGAAAGAAAGGGAGAGAGTGAGTGTGAGAAAGGAGGGAGGGAGAGAGAGAGAGAGAGAGAGAGAGAGAGAGAGAGAGAGAGAGAGAGAGAGAGAGAGAGAGAGAGAGAGAGAGAGAGAGAGAGAGAGAGAGAGTTCTGCTTTTATTGTGTGTGTATATGTCGGATGCTTTTGAGTGCTTTGCATTTGCCTTTTAGACACTTTTAGCGTAAAATATTTATCTTTTTAATAGTTTGTTCTTTTAAGTATTTTTTTTAAATAGTTGTTTTAAGTGCACACACTTTTAATAAACATTTTAAGTACATTTTACTTTTTGCTAAAGTAAATTCATTTTACTGTCTTTTATGCAATCTATGTAAAAGAGTGAGACCGAGTCTGAAGTGACATTATGTCAGAATCATGACAACACGCTCATATTGCTCGTCCTCAAGGATTGTCTGGCTACGTACCACGCGAGTGGGGCTGTATCTGTGGCAAATCGACTGTCAGCAAGCCGTCAGTCAAGTGCTCAAAACCAGGGCGTACAAACATCTGTCACAGCACATGTCTAGGACTCCTGCGACCCTGTCTTACATTTGAGACAGAGCTGAGACAAAAGTTAAAAATATGTTTTGCTTCAGAAAAGACCATCACATTTTTATCGCTTTGTTTTTGTTTTTCTTGTGTAATGATTGAATTGCGTGTGTTGTGCCAGCACAATAGAGTATTTCGCGAAAGAAAACATGTTTGCAAGCATTCTTATGTATTAATAAATAAGAAATAACGAAATAAGAAGCGACCAAAATGTAAACAAACGACGGACCTATTCTTTCCTCCGATACTTCTCAAATTTAGTCTCAGAATTGTCTGAGACCTTTCGTGGATACGGGCCCAGGTGTTTGATTGCTCTGACACCCAAAACTTACACTCTCTCCTTGGTATCGAAACAGAAGTCCTGTACACTGAGGACAAACCAATCACTGACGGCAACAGAGATACAAATAGTAACGAGGAGGAAGAACTTCTCCAGCTTGAACCTCGAGAGCTTGTTAAAACAGTCCTGCGACTCAGAGCAGAATTGGCCAAAAAGAAGTTCTTATAGAGGTTCCTTAGTAACCCAGCTCAGGACTTGGCACGTGGACGGGACGCTGCTGTTTCCATTGTCAACTTTTATGACAACCTTATTGCTGCAACTGCTATCAGTACAGTTGAACGTAAATCTATAGCCTGTACAGCTAAACCCGATAAAATTGACCAGGCTACTGGTCATCAAGTAGCTTCATTACAAACACCTCGTCAGCCACTACCACAGTCTCAGCAGCCAACCTCATCTCAACAGCTGCAACAGCCACATCGGCTGTCATTGCCTCAGCTTGACAATCGAAACAGCCAGCTGCCTGCATCAACTTTAAGTCAACAGGCGCATACAGATCAGGCCCGTCCAAACCAAACACAAGTCCACACACAACATAGAGGCCCCGTAACCCCCAGACTACCACTCTAAATCAACAGCAGAGATCCGACAGGAGGATTCTTTGCTATAAGCAGTGCAAAGTCAAGGGTCATACAGAAAACAACTGCCGTAAGAGGAAAGTGTGTGAATATTGCCATCGTAAAGGGCATCTAACATCTGAGTGTGGAACAAAAAGACATGAGGAAAGACAAGAACGCCTCTTCCAAAGCATTGCTGCAGAACAGCGTCAAAGTAATGCTGTTTTGATGCAAGCAATCCAAAAGCACTTGACACCCTACACTCCACACAACACACATCTCCCCTTGCAAGCCAACGGCTGGCCAACACCAACAATACAGCCACCCAGTCGACACACTAGCTCTCTGCAAGGCTCCTGGTACTATGCCTCACAACCACAGAGGAATGGCCCACCTGCGCATCCTCTCTGCCAATGTTAGAGGCTTCCAAACGAACTTGGGAGACCTCACATACTGTCACATAATGCCAAATCATCCTGATATAATAACTGTCGTGGAAACTTTTTTGAACTCCACGGTACCTGAGAATTTTGGGAAGGTTGGTGTTTTTTCCAAGTGGCACAGGCACGACAGAGTGCATGGTACTTTTGGAGGCATCGCTGTATGCTTTCCAAAATCACTCCATGTTCTACCACTTGAAATTAATGTAGCAGATCATCTTGAACTCATGTTTTTTTTTTTTTTTATGACAGACATACTGATGCTGTCCTTCTCTGTGTCTGCTACAGACCCCAATGGCAAGGTTCTGAACCACTTGTTTATCTTTAAGCTAACCTGGACAATATTCTCCATACATACTCTTGCCTTCACATTATAATACTAGGGGATCTGAACCAACACTTGGTTGAAAGGTCATTTGAAGAGCTCCTTACCACTTTTGGGCTCACAAATCATGTTCAATTCCCAAATCATATATCAGGCTAATCTCTAGACCCTGTGGCACAGAAGGTTAATCTGATCACTTTGCAGTATTGAGCAAGTTCAGCCTAAAAGCTCCTCGAGAGGAAACCTTATCCCGTACAATTTGGCAATGGGAAAAAGCAGACTGGCAGGGCATGTGTGATGCTTTATCTGAAGCACCCTGGGAAGACATCCTCGCAGGCACTGTTGACCGACAGACAAACGCCCTCACCAAATTGCTAATGAGCCTACAGACAGTATATGTACCCAAGAAGACATACATGACAAAATCCACGGACCAGCCATGGTTTGGCAATAATTGTAGAGTAGCAGCTGATGAAGAAACGAGAGCCTGGAATCATTACAAGCGTCATCCCACACAGCGAAATAAGGATGTCCATGCTATGGCTTGCAGGAGAACGAGAGGTGCTCAAAAGTGGGCAATTAATCCTTCGATTAAAACTCACTGGTCACTGATTAAAAGAGGACCTTCGATTAAAACTCACTGGTCACTGATTAAAAGAGGACCTTCGATTAAAACTCACTGGTCGTTCAGTGGGAATTAAAGCCTAGTGGAGCTCCATCAAACAACAACAAGGCTTTGCACCTGACGACTGCATCCCTCCTCTTAACAAACCTGATGGTCCAATGGCAACCTCCAGCAGAGAGAAGGCTGAGCTTCTGGCTTCGGTCTTCTCTGAAAAGATGAGAGTCCGTGACCCTGACCGACCACCTCCTAGTCTGTCGCCCGTGACTTACTCAAAGCTCAGTTCTATTGTGATCACTGAAGCAGAAGTCAGGCAGCTTCTAAATAATGTTGATGTCCAGAAAGCCATAGGACCTGATAAAATGAGCCCTCACACACTTCGCAGGTGTGCTAGGCAGCTGGCTGCTCCTCTTGCCTCACTCTTTCATACATGCCTAAGGTGCAGCAAGTGGCCTAATATTTGGAAGAGAGCAAACATTGTGGCAATACACAAAAAGAAGAGCAAATCGGACCCAAA
>NC_091576.1:20701423-20709908 GCF_042767895.1 Penaeus vannamei
AATTCACTCTAACCCCCCCACCCCTCAAAAAAGGGGGGTATCAATAATATATATATTTTTTCATTCTCAAAGTAGTACACATATTTGGTTATTTCCAACAGGATGGTAATCGGCTCATATCTTGGATTGTAGTTTCATCCTTTGTCTCCGAATCAATACGATTTTTTGTCTTGAGAAAACGAAGGGGGGCATCAGTTGCATTTAATCTCAGAAAAAATGAGAGACTGGCAACTCAACCCCTCTTAGAAACCCGATAAAAAAAATCTTATGAGATGACATTTACGTTTATTTAGATCTGGAATTTCTGTATATCATATTTTCAAAATTGCTTTGCACAACTTTTTTATTTTTTTATATATATATTTTTCTTATCCTATACTGCTGCAATACCTTTGTATTTTTTATTTACATTTGTTATTTTTTTTGTTTAAATTTTGATGATTGAATCGAAGTGTCTTAGGTCGAGTTGCCAATTTTTCTTTTCCCCAAAATTTAAACTGGAGCTGCAGTGTGTCACAAGCAACCCTTTGCCATCAGCTAATACATGTCAAAAATTCACTGTCAGCCATTTTGTTTATGCTAATTGGATGGTCACAGAAAGAGAAAAAATCAGCGGGGAAACAAGCTTAATTAAAGTCCGAATGCTGCAACGATGATGATAAAAATTATGTTTGCTAGCTTTTACATGAAAAGAAACACTCAAAGTCTCCGTAGTTTTTCATTTTGTATTTCCTGACTGACCTTACACTCTGAAAATATGGGAGAGAGAGAGAGAGAGAGAGAGAGAGAGAGAGAGAGAGAGAGAGAGAGAGAGAGGGAGAGAGAGAGAGAGAGAGAGAGAGAGAGAGAGAGCGGAGAGAGAGAGAGACGAAGAGAAGAGAAAGATTGACAGAAAGGTAGATAGATAAATAAAAGATATAAAGATAGATAAACAGAGAGAGAGAGAGAGAGAGAGAGAGAGAGAGAGAGAGAGAGAGAGAGAGAGAGAGAGAGAGAGAGAGAGAGAGAGAGAGAGAGAGACGGTTAGAGGAGAGAAAGAGAGAGACGGACAGAGAGAGAAAGAGAGAGATTGCTGAGAGAGAAAGATATTTGGATAGACAGATAGACAGAAAGATAGATAAATGGAGAGAGAGAGAGAGAGAGAGAGAGAGAGAGAGAGAGAGAGAGAGAGAGAGAGAGAGAGAGAGAGAGAGAGAGAGAGAGAGAGAGAGAGAGACAGAGAGAGAGAGAGAGAGAGAGAGAGAGAGAGGGAGAGAGAGAGAGAGAGAGAGAGAGAGAGAGAGAGAGAGAGAGAGAGAGAGAGAGAGAGAGAGAGAGAGAGAGACGAAGAGAGGAGAAAGATTAATAGATAGATAGATAGATAGATAGATAGAGAGAGAGAGAGAGAGAGAGAGAGAGAGAGAGAGAGAGAGAGAGAGAGAGAGAGAGAGAGAGAGAGAGAGAGAGAGAGAGAGAGAGAGAGAGAAAGATAATTATAGGACAGACAGAGATAGAGAGAGATGAGAGAGAAAGACATAGACAGATAGACAGAAAGATAGATAAATGGAGAGAGAGAGAGAGAGAGAGAGAGAGAGAGAGAGAGAGAGAGAGAGAGAGAGAGAGAGAGAGAGAGAGAGAGAGAGAGAGAGAGAGAGAGAGAGAGACGAAGAGAGGAGAAAGATTAATAGATAGATAGATAGAGAAAGATATATAGATTGATAGATAGACAGATAGATAAATGGAAACAGAGAGGGGAGAGAGAGAGAGACGGAGAGCGATAGATAGAGAGAGAGAGAGAGAGAGAGAGAGAGAGAGAGAGAGAGAAAGAGAGAAAGAGAAAAAGATAGAATGAGAAAGACAGACAGAGATAGAGAGAGGATGAGAGAGAAAGAGGGAGAGAATAAAAAGAAAGAAAAAAGAAAAAGAGAGAGATAGGGAACATGGAAATGAAGGTGAAATTAGCAAGGGAAAACAAACAAAGCCTCGTTTGATGGTAACTGGTGACTTTCCGAAAAATATTTTGCAAATATAATCTTCATAAAAAGTTGAAATGATATGATTTTAATGACCAAAAATAGAGAACGAAATATCAATAATAAAAGAAACATAGTAAAGGATAGAGACGATAATAAAAAACAATTAAAAGAAATGAGAATAAGTGGAACTGAATGATAGCACAATAATTAATAAAACGGAACACCCAAAGAGAAGGTGAAATACAATAAAGAAGAGAATAGACAGAAATAGCAAGAGAAACATAACAAAAGATACAAGCAGTAATAAAGGAAGAGAGAATAAAATGGATAATGAAGACAGCAATAAAGGATAATGAAGAGAAATGAAACAGAATGATGATAGAATAATAGGCGATAAAATGGAAGGTAAAATATAATAACGAAGAAATTAGAGCCCAAAGGAATAGAGAAAGGGAAAAGAGAAAGAGGAAAGAGAGCCAGGAAAAGTGAGGGAAAAATCTCACCCTCAGGCGGCCACCTGATTAATCTGAGGTGCCAAAGCAGCAGGAGAAAGGCAACGAAAAGAAGAGAGGGAGAGGAACGTGAGAAAGACAGAGAAACTCGGCTCTTTTGGGAGGTTTTTAATTATTCTTTCTTTATAATTATCATGCACACAACATGAATGTGTTATTTCTGCATTTTGATGCTTACTTCCTCTTCTCTCTCACACACAGACAGACAGACACAACACACACACACCCGCATAAACATACACATACACTCACACACACACGCACACGCACACGCACACGCACACGCACACACACACACAAACACACACACTGACACACACACACACACACACACAGACATGCACACACACACATATGCACGCACACGCACAAACAAACACAATATGACACACATACAAACATACACACACACACACACACACACACACACACTTTTACTTTCTTTAAACAAACAAACAAAACGTGCACATCTATTACATCACTGTTTTCTTTATTTCAAAAGAAAAAGAAAAAAAGAAAATGTTCAAAAATAGAAATAATAATAATAATGATAATAACAACAACAAATAATAATAAACACAGTGTTTCTCTACGTATGAATAGAAGTAAACTGTACAATACTTTTGCATAAACAACAATACATATCCAAGCGTTGTATTGAAATTTGAAATCTTCCCTTTTTTGGGAATATGTTTGGGAATCTTCCTCGTGGGAAATTTTTGTTGGGGGAATCAGGAATTTGCTCGAATAGATGGAAAATTTCTATGGAATGTCGATTTTGATGAAAGGACAGGAATGAAGGAAAAGAGAAATGGAAAATAAAAGGAGGAAGTGGAGATAACTTTAAACAAAACGATGACGATGAAAACGTGATGGTAAAGAGGATAATGATGATGATGTGATGATAATGATGATGAAAAGAGTAACTGTCATAACGATGATAATGATCATAATAATGATGATAGTAATGATAATAATAATGATAATAATAATAATGATAGTAATGATAACAATAATAATAATAATAAAACAAATGATAATAATAAAACTAATGATAATACTAATATTACTACTACTAATAATACTAATGCTAATAAGGAAAAAACTATGATAATAGTAATGATAATGATTATAATAATGATCATGAGAATAACCATACCATCAAGAAAAATAACAACAGAATTCTTAATTGCAATCCTCATGATAATAATGATAATGATAATAATGATGATGATAATGATAATAATAATGATTATGATAATACCAATAATAATAATATTGATAATAATGATAATCACCAAAATAATAATGATAGTGATAACAACTTCACATCAATTATGTCAAATAAGAAATGAAGAAAATTTCTTTAAAAAAGGACGAAATGGGGAAATTTTTTGTTTCTCCCATGAATTTCAGAACACGATGCGGTCTATATCATCGGAATCTCCCGAACACAATTTGAAAATCCTGAGCTCAAACCCCATAGATTACTGTGGAGGGAGAGGAAGAGGGGAGTGGGGAAAAGAGGGAGGGGGAAGAGGGGGAGGGGAAGAGGAGAGAGGGAGGAGGAAAGAAGGGAGGGAGGAGGAGGGGGGAAGAGGGGAGACGGAGGAGGAAGAAGAGGAGGGAGGGAGGTAAAGGGAGGAAGGGAGGAGGGAGGAAAGGGATGGGGCAGTAGAAATTGCGCATCAAAAGGGGAGAAAATGGGAGATGAAAGGGTAAAGGAACGAGATATATATATATATATATATATATATATATATATATATATATATATATATTTGGGTTATTCATTTTTTAATTCTCAGAGACTGAGCACATTCCGTCAAAATATTTAATTTGTATTGATTTAATTGCTTATCTTTTCATGTTTTTTATTTTCGCATTTTTCTATTTTTTCATTTTTGCTTATGTATATTTTATTGTAAATGACTTCTGCATTTACTACGCTTTTCACATGCATTCAAGTGGGGAACTAATGAAGGGGAAATACAATTACGGGCATTAAGGCTCAGTTGCTTTTAATCTATGACTGGCTCTTATTATTGGTATTATATTAAGCATTATCTGTATCATTACTAACATACCATTTATCTCAGCTTTTTAAAGATGAGGATTTTAACTGTTACCGATTATAATTTTAGTTGTTTTTTTGTTATCATTATCATTATCATATTATTATAAGTATCATCATAATTATTGTTACTATTTCTATCATCCCTTTATCATTATTATTATTATCAATTCTTATCATTATCATTATCATTATTATTATCACACCACTACTACTAATACTAATATAGAAGAATATGAAAAATAAAAATAATATAGTAGTAGTAGTAGTGAGGACGATTATATTTAAAAATAATAAATGAAAATTAATATTTGTTATTATTATCATTATTTTTAAGGGGCTGCTATTTATTACTATTATTATCATTTTTATTATTATCATTACTATTGCTACTATCATTACCATAATTATTAGTGTTATCATTACCAACATTATCATCAACACTTCCTAATATTATCAATATTTCTATAAATAGGTATTGCTTAACCCAATACTTTTTCATTAGGGATAAATATTATCATTATTATTTTTGACACTTTAAAGTCTTTTCTTTAAAAAACCCCGCTTGCTTTTGAATCTGGCACTTGGTGGCTTCAAATGCATAGTCCTGCGTCATACAATTTTTTTTTTTTCCCCGTTTTCGTGTTTTACCGTTTCGTTCACCACTCTGACGTAAGATACAATAGTAAAGGGTATTGTAAAATCTGCGGGTGAAACACTTAGTTTTTTTCTCGATTTATGTTATTTCGAAAGACAAGATATACAGGACAAAATAGTTTTTTTTTCTTTGCTCACTGTTTATATATGTTATATTGTTTTATTTTTATTTTTTTCTCGGGATACAAACACATGCGATAAAACTGTTTTGGGTTTTCTTTGCTTTTTCATTTTTTTTCCCCTTTAGATCATCATTATTATTATCTTTTTCTATTCCTATTTTTCTTTTTTTGTATTTTTTTCATTTTTCTTTTTCTTTGTCATCTTTTTCTTTTTTTTTTCTTTTTGTCACTTTTTTCATTTTTCTTTTTTGTCATTTTTTCATTATTCTTTTTCTTTTTTGTCATTTTATAAATTTTCCTTGTTGGTTTTGTTTAGTGTCTTGTTTGTTGTCAGTTTTGCTTTCATTTCAGAACAGAGGCCTTATCCCTTTCAGACAATTTGGATCTTTGGGCCTTTTTTCCGGTGCCAAGAAACTGTCTAACTACACTAGAAAGTGTCGTTTTTTTCATTTGCGACATCTCTCCGGGCCGATCGCAACAGTATCGCTGCCGACGCTTCTACGCTGCTGCCACATGTGCGGCTCCACCCCCATTCCTAGGAATTGTACTCGAGTTGACGAATCTAATTTTGTTTTTGAAGTGTATCAATTAACAAATCACTGGTTTACTGATATAACATTAGGAAATAACAATAAATACAAGTTGTTAGTTATCAACATCTTCAAATTACAAATCAAACGACGGAAAACTATCGAAATCAGTTGAAAATGCGCGGGCCCTAAGCGCCTCCCCTCATACTTCTTCATTCGTCCATCGACAATGGTTTCGAAAATGACACTATTTATTGATTGATATCAACTACATTCAAAAGGATATATAAGTTTACGGTGTACAGCAAATTATACATACATAATAAGTAAAATGATCATGTAAAGCCTAATATAAATCGCCGTGGATATCGTTCCGGCACCGGATTTTATAACATTTTGGCTATTCGTCCGGCATACACTCGCGCTTGCGCACAGTCAATAAGTCTGTCTTTGTCATTTCACGCAATATTCATAACCGGATCGAGACTCTGCTGGGATAGTTTTCCGGCGTTTTTTGTCGGAAGCCAGCACTGAAGAGCTATTTTTCCGGCAAGGGCGCACGTCATCAAAATTTTTAATCATTCTTAGGACCGAGTGGATATACCTGCTAACTTTGCTACAATTTGACATTTCTGCGATTTTCATCCCTAGTCTGTTGTCTGATCGTGCCTATAACCCCGTCAGAGACGAAGTCCCCGCCACTCGCCAAAAATTATGGGGGATCCCCTGGGGAATCAGGGGTTGGGGGGGGATGATTTCGTTCATACCATACATTTAAAAAAACAAAAGAATGAGGGAAATTGAAAATCCGAGCCAAGGATAGCATTTCAGATGTTAAAGTGAAAAATAAAGAAACCCGAGAGAAGATTCGGCCGCGGATGCTTCGACACGGTGTTGCGCGAATGAACGAGCGAGTGAACCGCATCTTAAACGCACGAACTACCAGTAGGATCGCCGAATGAACCAAAAATCCCTCCTAATCAGAGGCTACGCCCCGAAACCCTCCCGATTGCCGTGTTTCCCTATCGGGGGCTTCGGCCCCGAACCCCCTCCCGATTGCCGTATTTCCCGATGCAGGCAAACACTAAGTAGGAGCACTTCAACTCTGGCTTTAATTTCTTATCCGATTCAACGCTGCAGCAACAGTCCTTGAATCTTTGACATAAAACTGCGAAAGTGCTCTCTTTAAATTTGGTCAAGTTGTCCTTTACATCAGCAAAATTGGCAAATTCAGGTCCAAATTTGAAGGAATCCATAATCGACGATCGACCCTTAGCCATGAACAATGAACAACACAAAAATAGCGCCAAGGTTTGTATGCAAGGCTAATGCACAAACGCGAGTGTGTGTTTGCACGCAAATAGTGCACATGTATGCCGGACGAATAGCCAAACTGTTTTAAAATCCGGTGCCGGAACAATATCCACGGCGAATATATAATATTCTTTTAACGATTCGAACACATTCTGTAACAAACAATGTAGATAATTCTCCCCGTATATTATTCGTCATGGAACACTTTTGGAGGCCTGAATATTGCCCAAGATTAAAGCATAAATGATATAAGAAAAACAGTAACAAGCCTTACATGACATATCGCATAAAAATGTACACATACGAAAGATAAACCTAAACCTCGCTCTTCTTAGCCGTAGCCCTATTAATACGAAAGCATATAAACCTTAAACTCTATATTGTTATATATGGTAGTAGTGTATAATTTTGATATTATATTTCTGCATATATATGTATATATTTACATATACATACATAAATGCATATATATATGTGTGTGTATGTATATATATATATATATATATATATATATATATATATATATATATATATATATATATATATATATCATATCATATATATATGCATGTGTGTATACATATGTGTTTAAATATATATGTGTGTGTGTGTGTGTATACTGTATATATAGGTATGTATGTATGTACACATTTATGTATGTATATATATAATATATATACATATTGCACACATACACGCGCGCGCGCACGTAAATACTTTTAAACTAGTACTTAGTGCAATAATATCTTCATTAACATCATCAAAGTTACTAATATTGCACCATACAGTGTAGCATCTACTTTGAACTTCCCATTTTCTTTCAGTTTTAGAACGGGCAGAGGTGCTCCGCGCGCTCATCAGCCAGGTACAGTTGCTTATATATGACTCCGCCCCCATGAATAGGGGCGGAGTCATAGAAAACTGCAGTACAACACCTCTTGGCGCCGGAAAAAAGGCCTTTTATCTATCTAACTTCCGGCAATGCGGGTTCATTTGCCCTAAAGCCAAAGTCTAATATTCACTATTTTCATCTCATTTTTCTATCTAATATAAATCTAAAAAATGTAAATCTACTCTTTCAGTTATTTTCACCTTATTTTTCTCAATTATAATCGACTCTATATATAATACCGTGTGTACAAAGCAAACAGACCTAGTGAGGCTCTTCCCGCGGACGGGAAAAAAAGGGTAAGGGACCATGTATATAAAGCCTGGAGGTTACGCGGGAAGATGATTATCTACTCTGTGTTTATATTCAGGATGTTTGATATTCAGGCGTATTTTAATTTTCTGTTTTGAATGCCTCGAAGATCTGAATACG
>NC_091576.1:20775751-20780751 GCF_042767895.1 Penaeus vannamei
AAAAAGCAAAAAAATAGAAAGGAAGAAAATATTTCTACCCTTTATAATTTAGAATTCTTTAGGATTTCTAATTAGGATATAAAATTCACTTGGATTTCTACCATTTATGATTTAGAATTCCTTGCGATTTCTACCATGCAGGCTTTAGAATTCCTTAGGATTTCTAACAGTTAGGATCTAAAATTCCTTATGAGTTTTTTCCATTCAGGGTTAAGAATTCCTTGCAATTTCTACCTTTAGGATTTAAAATTCTTTAAGATCCCAGTCATTTAGGAATAAGAAAAAAATAAAATTCCCTAGAATTTGCTTTTAGAATTTTCTGTAATTTGGTGTATTCTTGAGGGATGAACAGATTGGAGCATTACAGATTTCTTCAAGTTCAGTTTTAATTTCGACTTTATTTATATTACTGTTTTTGTAATGTTATAAAATATTTAGCGAGTCTCCTATGGTGATGTATTTTTAAGCAATGATTGAATGGAACATTAACCTAAATAATCTTCTACTGATGGCTTATTGTTATGCATTAATTGTATGGATCAATATTAACCAATACAACCTTTTACAGATGGCGGATTGTTAGGCAACAGTTCAATAGCATATGAACTTGCTACATCAATTTTTAATATGATCCGAACTCAATCCCGGCTGATATGTTCCAAAGCTATACTTGAATGATATATTGCTGAGGTTTATGAATGGATTTTAAATGAATAACAAATTTCACGAGGGAATATGTATCCTAAACGCTCCAGTATTATCTTTTTCATTAATGATTGTAATAATTATTGGCTTGGGAAATCATTAATTGTCATTTCTATTTGTTTATATTCACTATACGACATTTTATGTATATTTGATATCAACACTCAGTAAATATGCCCTGAACAGACGGAGAAAACAGCTGATTCAGTTTTGTCACAGTGGGAAAAGCTAGGTCAGTAGCAACTCGAGGAGGTGTCATGGCGTCTGTTTTGATGATTGTTCAATGAAAATATAACCATTAAAAGATTTTTTTTCCACCCTTTATTAAAATTTAAAAGCAACTTTTGTGACGTCATCAAAATAAACCCAATGTACTCTTTTTTAATCCAAGAATAGAATCAGACGGCATCACACCTCCTCGAGTTGCTACTGATTTAGCCTTTCCTTTGCCACAAGGCAGTGCAGTAGTCATCAGCAGGTCTGATTTGTTTATTACTGTACCGACTGTATTACACCTACAGTTTGTAATTAAGGAAAAATTAAAAAGACTAATAGCTTCACTACATAGAGGGACGAGAAGTAACAAGGATATGGTAGTCATAGACAGTGCTTGGTGATGTACTGAGATTATTAAGATGCAAATCCACCCCACTGTTTCTTAGTTTTGGGTTATAATTGCTCATTTAACTGTATCTGGTTTATTTTCATTCCTCCTATTCATTTTTTCTTTCTTCCTTCTTCCTTCTTTATGTTGAGTTCTTCCTTCTCTTCGTTCTTCTTCATTTTTTTTTACTTTTTCAGTTTGTAAGTTTTATTTATGTTCTTGAGAATCTAAATATATCATAATTTTCTCTGATCATTCGTTCATCTTTTTTGCGGCCCATTTCCTTGTCTCTTTCTTGTTCTCCCTCTCTCTGACTTTATTTTTTAATTGTTCTTCTTCACTTATTCCTTTATCTATCTGTTTGTTTATTGCCAAAGTCATCCATGTTTTTATTTAACCTCGCGATTCCTCTTTTGAGTCTAAAAATAAACCTTAAGGTATATATCTTTTTTATTTTCTCTCTCTTCCTCTTCCTGTATTCCCACTGTTCTTATTCTTTTTCTCTGACTCTATTTCCGGTTGGCAAACGACGGTTCCCTCTTTGCATGTTTTCCCTCTAAAGAAAAATACAATTCCGTATTTTATTTATTTTTTCTTTCCTCCTCCCTTCCTTCCCTTTCTCTTTTTGTACACACTGTTTTTCCCTTGAATTTATCAGTCGTCGAGACACCTTGAAACCACTCCTTCTTTTTCGTCTTCTCGTTCCTTCTCCATCTGTTTCGTCTTTCTTTTTGTCTTCCATTTTCTTTTTTTTCTTCTCTCCCTTCTTCCTCTTTCTCCATGTTTTCCACCACCTTCTTCTTCTTCTTCCTCTTCCTTCCTCTCTTTCTTATCTTCCTCCGTTTTCTTCTTCCTTCTTCTCAATCTTCTCCCTCTCCTCATTTTTCCTCCTCTCTCTCTTCTCCTTTTCCATTTTATTCTTCCTCCATCTCCCCCTCCTCCTCCATCTCCATCTTTATCTCCTCCTCCTCCATCTTTATCTCCTCCTCCTCTCCTCTCCCCGTTTCTTCCTCCATCTCCTTCTCCTCCTCCTCCATCTCCCTCTCCTCTTCCTCCCCTTCCATCTCCTTCTGTTATCCTTCCCTTCCCCACTTCAATATCTGTTCCCTCCAAAACCACACACGACATTTCTTTCAGCTCATCTCAAGTCACCTCAAGTCCCTATCCCTGACATGACCCTCCTCACTCGCATCCACGTCGACATTCATTTCCATTTGGGTCATCAACTCTGTCAATTGAGTTGTTCTTTGATCCCCACACTGAGTCTGGTTTGAACTACATCAAGGGTGGAGAAGGGAGGGGGTGGAGGAGGAGGGGTGGGGGTGGAGGAGGAGGAGTGGGGGTGCAGGAGGAGGGGTGGGGGTGGAGGAGGAGGGGTGGGGGTGGAGGAGGAGTGGGGTAAGGGGAGGACAGGGAAGGTGGAGGAAGGGTAAGGGGGTGGGGGTAGGGAGGGTGGAGGAGGAGGGGTAAGGGGGGGGGGGGAAGGGAGGGGGAGGAGGAAGGGTAAGAGGAGGAATAGGGAGGGGGAGGAGGAAGGGTAAGAGGAGGAATAGGGAGGGGGAGGAGGAAGGGTAAAGGGGGGGATAGGGAGGGTGGTGGAGAGGTAAGGTGGAGGTAGGGAAGGCGGAGGAGGAGGGGGTAAAGGGTGAGGGGGGAGGGTAGGGAAGATGGAGGAGGGGAAAAAGGTGGTAGGGAGGAGTGAGGGGGAGAGGTGAAGGGGGTAGGGAGGGAGGAGGAGGGGTGAGGGGGACATGGAGGGTGGAAAAGGGGTAGGGGTTACGGGGGGGGGGGGTTAAGGGAGATGGGAAAGGGAGGTAAGGGAGATAGAAAGGAGAAGATAAAAAGGGGAGTGGATGAGAGTGGAAGAGGATAAAAGTGGAAGAGAGAGGAAGGGGAGAGACAAAGGGAGGGGGTGAGATATAAGTTTTGGTAATGTCTACATTTCAATAAAAAAAATAGTAAGGATAGAAAAAAACTGTGTTACTTACATTTCTCTCTCTCTCTCGTCTCTCTCTCTCTCTCTCTCTCTCTCTCTCTCTCTCTCTCTCTCCCTCCCCCCCCTCTCTCTCTCTCTCATTCTTTTTTTTTCTCCGGTCCGCTTCCTTCTTTTTTACGCCTTTTTGTATTTTTATGTCTTTTTATCTTTTTTCCTAGGAATGGATATAAGAAAAGAGAAGAAAAATTAAATGACTTTTGCTGAACCGATAGAGAAAAGTCAGAAAGAATGAGAAGAAAAATACGATTAAAAAGTGTGAAAAAGTGACGCTAAATCCTACAAGAAAAAAAAAAAGTGTATGAGATGAGAATCAACAAGAAAGAACAACAAGAACAATAAAAAGATCGGAGTTCTGCTAAATTGTTACAGTAATGCAATTAAAAGAAAAAGAAAAATGAGAAACGTGAAAAAAAAAACCGCAGAGAAAGAGAAACAAGAAAAAGGTATACTGAAAAAAGACAAATAATTTTCTTTCTGCTAAATAGCTACAGAAAATGCAAAAGAAAAGAAAAAGAGACGGGGGGGGGGGGGAAATGTAGAGAATAAGTAACAGCATAAAATACGAAAATAAAATATATATAATACGAAGAAAAAATGAAATATAGAGTCGACAAAAAAAAAAAAAGTGAGATAAGACAGCCACAACTCTAAAACAGACCTTAAAGAGTACAACAAAACAGAGAAGATTTTAGTACCAAGAATAAAACAAAAACAAGGAAATATTCTAGAGGCCAATTACAAATACAGAACAAATATTACAACGGAAATCACATTTCGTTTCTGCCTTTTATGCGGAAACTGTAGCAATGATTTTCATGATGTCTTGGCTAACTCAATTATCTGAGGGAGGAATGGGAGGGAGGGAGAGATAGAGAGAGAGGAAGGAGGGACACAGAAAAGGGGGAGAGGGAGAAGAACTCGTAGATGGATGGAGAGAGAGAGAGAGAGAGAGAGAGAGAGAGAGAGAGAGAGAGAGAGAGAGAGAGAGAGAGAGAGAGAGAGAGAAGAGAGAGAGAGAGAGTGAGAGAGAGAGAGAGAGAGAGAGAGAGAGAGAGAGAGAGAGAGAGAGAGAGAGAGAGGAGAGAGAGAGAGAGAGAGAGAGAGAGAGAGAGGGAGAGAGAGAGAGAGAGGCAGAGAATATGACGATATATAGATAGAGAGAGACAGACACAACCTTACCAGGGAAAGCTATTTGTGGAAAGGTACACAGACATAGGACATATATGCTTTCGATATTCCAAGCATTTCCTCCGCTAAAAAAAAAAAAAAAAAAAAAAAAAATGTTATCGATCACACTCGCATGAAACATTTAGAGGGAAGAAGGAAGTGCACATCAAAAGGCAACACTGAACATCCGGGATCAGTGAGGTATTCAAATTATTGTGGAATTGTAGGTCTTTCTCTGTGTGTGTCTGTCTGTGTGTGTCTGTCTGTCTCTGTCTCTCTCTCTCTCTAAATCCCTCCCATCCCTCTCTCACACACATATTATTGTTTTTGTTTTTATTGGTTTGTTAATGTTAACTATAATGATAATGATTATAGTGATTGTAGAGATGGTGAAGATAATGATGACGACATTGTGGTGATGATGATTGATGATGATGATGTTATTAATAATTATGGTTGTGATGATGATTGTTGATGATATTAATAATTGTGGTGATGATGATAATGTTAATCATTGTGGTGGCGATG
>NC_091576.1:20785751-20788251 GCF_042767895.1 Penaeus vannamei
ATCCTCACCCTCATTATTATCATCATTATCATTATCATTATCATTATCATCATCATCGTCATCAATAGATTTTTCATTATCATTATCATTATCATCATCATCATCATTATCATCATCATTATTATCATTATTATTATTACCATTATCCTTATTATTACTATCATTATTATTATCATTATTATTATTACCATTATCCTTATTATTACTATCATTATTATTATCATTTTTATTATTATTATCATCGTCATTATCATTATCATCATCTTTATCATAATTTTCATTTCTAATATTATTATAATCTACTACTAATACTATTATTACCAACATTATTATCACCATCACTATCATCATTACCATTACTATAATTTTCATTATTTATTATATTTAAATATTAATATAATTAAATATAATTATAATCAAATATAATTATGATAATTATTATAATTAAATGGCTTTACTTTATATCACTCTACTGTACTTTATCAAAGTCATTGCATTTTTTTCTCGTTTACGGGTTCTTGTATTTTCGAAAATAGAAGGGATGAGTAGCGATATAGAATTTATAGGATTAATTGGTGTACGAAGATGAAACTGAGAAGGGGGAAATGAAAAGAAAAATAGGGAGAGAAAGAAGAAGATGGGGGAGAAGAAGAAGTAGAAGAAGAAAAGAAAAAAGAAGAAGAGAGGAAAGAAGAGAAGTAGGATATAAGAAGGAGAAGAAAAAGGAAAAGTAGAAGGCGAAGAAGAAGGAGAAGGTCAAGGAGAAGGAGAAAGAGAAAGAGAAAAGAAAATAAGATTAAGACTAAGACCGGAAAATAACATTTATGGATGCTGTGTGGAATAACGAAGCCGATCAGAGTAGGTCTAAGGAATAAGAGAGAATGGGGCAAAAAATAAAAAAGAGATAAAGGTATAAGAGACACAAAGAAAACAAAAACACGAGGCTAAATTGATAAAGACGAGTGATGGAATTTCACGGAAGACTATACCTTGAAAACAACGTTAAAGAATGGAAGATTTGATGGAGAAGCCACATGAAACCAAGGGACTGAGGTTGTATTACATAAGGAATGATTTAAGAGGTTTCCAGTCGGGATAAAGATGTGTGGACGAAAATTAGTTAAGGCGTCGAAGATTAAGGAAAAGAAATTAGTTATTAGCCAGTTATGTGATACGTTGCGGATTAACTGTTATTTTTTCCTTGGGGCTTGTATATTAACGCTGGAATACGAATGATTTGCTGTAATCCATTGCAGATGTGAATAAGATTATCTAAGCTTAGGTCTTAGGTCTACGTATATGAAATAATAAATATCCTTACATAGATCATATTAATTATGGATGACGGATATATATGCATAACTTTTTTACAAAATCTTTGCTGAAATATGAATACAGTTTTTGCAGCGGGCAATTTTTGTGTTCTATTGTGAATAAATATATTTCATACTGTCCAGTTTTATTTATTTATTCATTTTTTTTGACAACTCTTTATGGAGCACCGATATAGTGTTCTACCTTATTCCTTTAAAAATATATATTTGTCTATCTTTTATTATTTTCATAATTTATTTATTCATTATTTTTGGGCATAGAGGGCATCCCTTTTACCTTTAGAACCACTGGACGTCTCAACACTAATAGAAAACACACTTGGGTCGCCACAATTGTTATCATAATCATCGTCATTATTAACATTGTTCTTATTAGTATCAAATTATCATTGTTATTGTTATTGCTATTATCATTATTATCATTGTTGTCATTATTATCATCATAATCATAATTATCATTATTATTATCATAATCATCATTGTTATCATTATTTTTAATATTAATATTATTATTAGTGTTATTATCATTATCATTGCTATTACTTTTATTCTTTTTGTTATTAATATTATCACCATTATTATCATTATCAACATTATTTTTTTATCATTGTTGCTATTATTTTCATCATTATTATCATTATCATTAATTATTATTTTCATCCTTATTATTATCATCATTCCGTTGTAGACAGATCCAAACAGTATGGCTAAAATTAAAGACGATTCATTCAATCAACAAAACTGATAAACACTTTTTCATTCTATAAAAGACCCAGAAACTATCTCCTTTTTTTCTTTTTTCTCTTTTTTTTGATTCACTGAATAGATCTTCCTAAAAAAAATCACATTTCCCGTTACTGAATGAACATAAACAAAGACGTGTAATCTGTATCCATCCATCTTATCGGTAATTAATCCACTCAACCCAGGCCGGTCGCATGATCCGCAGTCATTGTACGTGTCTTCATTAGCATTAATCATGATCATTAACACTGAACCATTTTACAAATCAGTGGAACGAGAGGAAATAATTTGCCTCGTAATGACGTTGCGTGTTGGGTTCTCTCTCTCTTTCTTTCTTTCTTTTTTTTTTTTTTTGTCTGTCTGTTTGGCTGGCTGGTTGTGTCTCTCTATTTCTATTTTTGATTTTTTTTGTCTGTGTGGTT
>NC_091576.1:20805751-20810751 GCF_042767895.1 Penaeus vannamei
TCGTAGTTGTAGGCATAAAGAGTGATGAGGTATCTCTTTTGCCCGCGATTTTGTCAGCTGTTCCGAGTTACAACACGCAATCGTTACACACTTTTTCACGGAGAACAAAAGGCAATGAAATCCTCATTAATAGAGTTTGTTGTGTCTTAGTTGCAGGTTATCTCGTGACGAGTGACAGAGTAGACCCAGACGCAGGTTACGAGGACGTCAACACGATCACGAAGTCGAGGAAGACCTAGGCGAGACCGTCGAGGACATCGAGGACGGATGGATTCACCGAGGACAAAAAAAAAAAAAAAAAAAAGAGGCCGCCGAGGAGGAGCAACATGGGGATGACCATTGACAAGAACGCGAGGCGTGAGTAGAGCAGTGTGGCATACCATAACCATGCTTACATGGGCGCCATGCCCACTTGTGCCCACGCGTGATTCTAAAATATACACCCCACGCCGCAGCTGCCTTGACCTCACTTTTCCTCTGTCGAGGCGAGCTCCATCAAGAGACCCCAGGTCATTCACACAGAGACAGCCTGACCTCCGGGCCGCGCGGACTTTCCGCTACCCGCCGCGCGGCTTCCCTCGCCAGGGCTTGCTACCGCGGGTTAAACCCAGTGCTGACTAGTCTCGTTTTGCGTTCTATTCTACTCATGTGTAACTCTTATCAATAAAGAGTTAAACCGTTTAATTAGTATCAGTCCTGCCAATCAGTATTAATATAGATGGTCACTTACTTTTACAGAGAGAGAGACAGACAAAGACTGACAGAGAGAGAGAGAGAGAGGCAGACAGACTCCCTCTTCCACCTCTATCTTCCTCTTTCAGCCCTTGCCTGTTCCTCTTCGTCCTTCCCTATCTCCCTCTTCCACCATCTTTCTCCTCTGTCTTCCTCTTTCACCTTCATCTTTCTCCTCTGTCTTCCTCTTCCACCTTCATCTTTCTCCTCTGTCTTCCTCTTCCACCTCCACCTCCTTCCACCTGCTCCCCCCGCCCTCATTTCCTCCTTCCCAGTCCAATATAGCTCATTGCACAATGACCCCCTTCTCAGCACCAGGCGAGAGGCAACAGCCCAGGTGATATTGCATATTGCAAGGCGAGTGCAAAAGGAAGGCAAATGAATAGAAAACGCCACGGGTCAAGAGAGAGAAGTCAAGTTGCAAACTCAGTGCACAGATGTATTTCATTAGCAAAAGGATGATGAAGAGTTCTTGGAATTTATGAGCAATTAGGAAGCTCATGTTGACAGACTGAGATACAGAAGATGGGAAAGTTCCGCGGAAATGATGATAATAGGGATATGTTGCAATGTTGCATACAATCTGGGGTGGTGGTGGATCTGGCGGTATTTTTAGTGTATACAAAAAAACTTTTTTTTATTATTTTTTTTTTTATTTTTTATTTTTTTTTGAGAAATGAAGAATTGGAAGACAGAAATTACAACAGATAACTGGTAGATGAAAAAGGAATCATGGTAGAGAGAGAATGAACATGAAAATAGTAGAGATAAATCAGATCGAGAAGTACAATTGAATAAATGATGCTGATGATATAATAAATGGTGGAAGTTGTGATAATAATGATGGTGATAATAGTAGTAATGATAATGATAAAAATCATAGTAACGACGAGAATGAAGATGATGATAATAATGATAATGATGATAATAATATTAATCAATTCTTGATATGATAATAATGCTAAAAAAATTAATGATAACAATGAAAATAATGCTAAAAAAATTAATGATAACAATGAAAATAATAGTATCAACTATAAGGATAATAGAAATTAGATTATAATAATAATGATTTCAAAAATATAATAAGATAGTAAAATAATATTTAATACTACTAAAAATAATAGCGAATAATGAATAAAATAATAAAAATGAAGCCCAAGTATAAATATCAAATAATGAAAATGAGAATGAAGTAATTAAGATGTAATAAAACGATCACAAAGCACATCATAATCTATGTGAAAAAAAATTAAGTGCCCATTAGCGACATGCTTCGTAATATTACAGTATTTATTTGCACAATGTAATTTTTTATCTTTTCATTTAAAAAATCCTAAGCACTAATCACTATGCAGAAATATGGAAACAAAAACGTACGGATTTCAAAAGATTTTTTTTTTTTGTATCTCAATTATTTTTTCACTTTTTAGAATTAACTTCTTTGTGTCTAAGCGGATGATAGAAAAAAAGGAATATATTGTTTTTGTATAATCCTTAGACAAAGGCCCGGATGTATAGTTTATATTCTAGATTTCATTTCAAAATTCTTTCGAAAAATAGAATGCAGTCAATAAAAGATAAAAACAATTAGAGTCTAAAAAAAGTAAAACGACATTAAAAATTCAAAAGAAAATTACAAAATATGACTCGTTACGTCATTCATGCGGAGGGAAGAGATGCAAGGCGTGATAAAGCGTGGATGAGCAGAACAAAAAAGCACAAAAAAGAAAAAAGAATACACAGACACACACACACACACAGACACACACACACACACACACACACACACACACACACACACACACACACACACACACACACACACACACACACACACACACACACACACACACATATATATATATATATATATATATATATATATATATATATATATATATATATATATATATATATATACATGTACATATACATACTTATTTTTAGTGTTTCATGGCTCTTTCTTTTTTATTTACAAGTCGTTTTACCTGTCTGTTCACCTACTCATAGATCCATTGTAATAATGATAATGATGGTGGTGATAAAAATAGTAATTATAATTATGTTGATCATGAGAATGAGAATGATGATGGAGATAATGATAACGATAGTGATAAGAAAAATGATAATAAAACTTATAATAATAAAGATGACAGTAAGAATAATTGTAATAATACTAATGATAATAATAATAATGACAATAATGATGATAATAATAATAATGATAATAATGATAATAATAGTAATAATAATAATACTAACAATGATAACAATAATAACAAGGATAGTAATAATAATGATATTAATAATAAGATAATAATGATAATAATGATGATAATAATGTTACCACGACCGTTAGTACTGAAAATACCACCCTTATCCATTCATCCTTCTTATTAATACTGACAGTATCATTATTTGTCATGAACATAATTAGCTGAATTAGCAATAATATGAGTAATAGGAATAACAGTAGTGTCATCATCACTATTGATATTATTCTTATTATTAACAATGCCATGTTCATCATCGTTCTCATTAGCACTATCCAATCAGAATAGGGTGATGTTGATAATCTATCCCTCTCTGTGTGTCTGTCTCTGTCTCACGTTCGCTTCTCTAACTCTCTCTCTGTCTCTGGCTCACGTTCGTTCCCTCCTCTCTCTCTCTCTTTTTCTGTCTGTCTCACTCCTCCCCCCTCTCTCTTTTTCTGTCTTTGTCTTACTCTCTCTCTCTCTCTCCCTCCCCCCTCTCTCTCTCTCTTTCTCCCTCCCTCCCTCCCTCCCTCTCTCTCTCTCTCTTCCTCTCTCTCCATCCATCCTACGATTATCCAGCATCAACCTCGTGCCACCTGTCCAACAACCCCAAATGGACTCGTCGACTTCGCTCTGCACAAAGCCATCGCCTCTTTCATAAACCTTTATGCGAAGTCACTGGAATAACGAAGCCTTTAGTTTCCGTAGCAGGTTTTTGCTTGGAGTGACTGCACACCTGCGCTGGCTCTTGTTGGGCAGTGAAGTTCGGTGGGAAGAGATGTATTTTAGCTGGGAAAGATAAACACATGCAAGGTTACATTTATACATTTACATACGTCCGTCTACGTCATTAAACATGCGAGAGCGTTCTCTCCGTCCCTCTTTCTCTCTCTTACATACACACGCACTATCTCCCTCTCTCCCTCTCTCTTTCTCTCTCCCCCACACACACAAATTCCACATAATGAAGGTACACCCTCTCTGTCTTTATGTTCTGTTGTTGTTGTTTTTTTACCCTCGTTACTGTTCTAAGAGTAACGAGCTGCTTAAAGTGAAACATTAACGAAGCTAAAAAGGTGGAGTGATTAATGTCCTTCCGGCTTGGCTTAATGGACAAGAAAGGTAACGTAGTAAAGAACGCGAGTGGGTGGGTGGATGGGGAGGGGTGAGAGAGAGAGAGAGAGAGAGAGAGAGAGAGAGAGAGAGAGAGAGAGAGAGAGAGAGAAGAAGAGAGAGAGAGAGAGAGAGAGAGAGAGAGAGAGAGAGGGAGAGAGAGAGAGAGAGAGAGAGAGAGAGAGAGAGAGAAGGAGGAAGGGGGAAGGGAAGAAGGAAGAGATACAAAGATATATAGATAGATAAATAGCCAGATAGAGAAAAAGAAACACCATCAGAACCAAAATATCCGGAGCTATAGACTGCAACATTGCAGGAACACAATCAGTCCTACGAGGATGTACAATGGAATTGGCCAATCAAAGCAAAGTACGGGTCCTACAGAGCGAGGATATCTGCTATTTGGGACCGAGTTCAGATCAGCAAGGTAAGAAAAGATCCCTAGCTTTTGCTTCGGCTGCACGCAACTCCCAACTTTTTCCACGCAATAAACATTAGTCATAATCAACTTTCAAAGACGTGTTGGTGTGTCTCATTATATGCACTCTTGCTTCTTTCTTTCCCCTTTTTATTCCCTTTTCCCAGGCTGTTCTCCCTTGCTACCAAGAAAGCCGAAGGGAAATCGCGGCCTTTAGTGAACTGACGTCATCCCGTGCCGGCCCACTATGTACTCCTCTGCCTGGGGAATAAAACGCCTATGGACTTCAGCCGCCCACACTGTACTACGCTTTGGTGTCTGGGCGTTGAATGAGGGAGAATATTGCACACAACGGCTCAGATCCATTGCAAAGCGTGTGCGTGTGCGTGCGTGTGTGTGTGTATGTGTGTGTGTGTGTGTGTGTGTGTGTGTGTGTGTGTGTGTGTGTGTGTGTGTGTGTGAGAGAGAGAGAGAGAGAG
>NC_091576.1:20825751-20830751 GCF_042767895.1 Penaeus vannamei
CTCACTTCCCCTTTTCCTTCTCCCTCATCCCAATCTCACCCGCCACACTGATGTCTTTCCCTGTTACTTCTTCTCCATCCACTCTCTTCCCTTTTCTCTTCCGCCTTTCCTTTCTCCCTCTCCCACCTCTCCTCCCTTCCCCGTCACTATTTTCCCCGCCACACTCATATCCTTCCTCATATTTTATCTTCCCACTTCTTTCCTCCTCTCACCTCCCTCTCCCACCTTCATCTCCCTTCCTTCTCCTTTCCATCCCTCCCTCTCCATTTATCCCCCCCCCGCCCCCTCAACAACCAGGTCCCGAATCCCATAATCCTTTCAACTGTGATGGGACACCCCCCCCCTCCCTCCCCCGACAAATGATGGAGGACAGTGAGCGTGTCATAAGCGTTTCCTTCACAATCAAGAACACTGCGACGAAATCAGTGAATTCGGAGACGGAGCTTATTGCGATGGAGTGATTGATGCTCGCTTGCTTGCTCCTGCCTGCGCCTGCCTGCTTCCTGCTATTATTTCTTGCTCTTACTTGGGCCTGCCTGCTGCCTTCTGGTTTTGTTTGCTCCTGCCTGCGCCTGCTCGCTGCCTTCTGATCTTACTTGCTCTTGCTTGTGACCTTCTACTGCTGCTTGCTTCTGCCTGCTCCAGCCTGATACTTTCTGCTTTTGTTTGCTCCTACCTGGGCCTGTCTGCTGCCTTCTGCTTCTGCTTGCTCCTGCCTGCGCTTCCCTACTGCCTTCTGATCTTGCTTGCTCTTTCCTGCTGCCTTCTTTTGTTGCTTGTTCCTGCCTGCTCCAGCTTGATCCTTTCTTCTTTTGCTTATTCCTGCCTTTGCTTGCCTGTTGTTTTCTGCTTTTGCTTCATCCTGCCAATGCCTGTCTACTCTCAACTGCTATGGCTTGCTCCCGTCTAATTTTCCTCGTTAATACTTGTAGCTCTTACCTTCTCCTGCTTGCCCTTGTCTGGCCTTTTTCTACCTGCATCCTCTCTGGTCTTGCCCCATTCCTTTGTCAATACATCTTGGCAGACAGACAGAGACAGACGGAAAGACAGACAAATATAAAAAGAACTATCAAGAGAGCGACAGAGACAGAGTGAGACAGACAGACAGAGAGAGAGAGAGAGAGAGAGAGAGAGAGAGAGATGGATAGAAAGATATATCCTCCTTCTTCCTCTTACTCTCCCTTCCTCCCTCCCCTCCCTCCTCTTGCGTTCCCTTCCATCCTTCCTCACTCTCTCTTCTTCATCCCTCCCTCTTCTTTCCCTCACTCCCTCCCTCCAGTACCTCCCCTCCCTCCTTCATCTCCATCCTCTCCCTCCTCCATCCCTGCCTCCCCTCCCTACCTCCCTCCTTCCGCCCCATCCCCTCCCTCCTCCCTCCTCTAACTCTCCTTCTCTCCCTCCTCACTCTCTGTCTCAGTTAAGAAGTGGAAACGAAGGAAAAGGGACACAGCAGTCTTCAGTGCAGGATGACACTCTAATGGTCTCTAATGACAAAACACGATATACAACTGGAACTCCAGGTAGGGGGGGGGGGGATGCGGTGCGGTGGGGCGGGGAGTAGAAGGAGGAGGAGGAAGACGAGGGGGGTAGGAATGCTAATTGTGAAAATAATAATGATGATAATGATGATAATAATAATGATAATACTGATGATAATAATGAAAATGATAATGATGATAATAAAAATAGTAATGATGATAGTAATAATTATAACCATAATGATGATAATCATCATCATCATCATGGTGATACTACTACTGCTAATGATAAAAATGGTTATAATGATAACAATAATGATAATAATAATAACAATGATAAGAAGAAGAAAGATGAAGCTGATGAAGTAGGAGGAGGAGGAGGAGGAAAGAGAAGAGGAGTAGAAAAAGATAAAGAAATATAAAGGTAAAGATGATGTATATTCCGAAGAAGTAAACGAAGATAAAGAAGGAAGAGGAAAAAGAAACACATACACTTAAGTGTATGTATCATAAGTATTTCTGACGAAGATATATTCAAAATACATCACTTGTATTGTGAAAATATTCATTCTCATTCATACCTTTCTACACACACACACACATACACAGAAAGACAGACAGAGACAGACAGAGAAAGCGAAAGAGAGAGAGAAAGAGACAAAGACAGAAAGCAAGCATGAAGAAAGGAAAAGAAAAGGAAAAAAGAAAAACCTGACAAACCTCCCACCCATTCTTTGCAAGCGTATCGGAAGCCAATTAGCAAGCATCAAAAGCAAATTTTCCTTGCCACCCAGGCAGCCAGGCAGCTTCTCCCTAACCACTGACAGGACTTCACTTCTACTCTTCGTCTCGTGAAGATTGGCCAATCCTATAAAGCTTGAGGAGTGTGTGTGTGGGGGGGGAGGGAGGAAGGACAAGAGAGGGATCAGAGGAGGAAGAGAGGAAGGGGGATGAGAAAGAGAGGAAAAGAAGGGTTGTGTGGAGTGATGGAGAGAGGGAGAGGCGAGGAGAAAGGGTAAGAGAGAGAGAGAGAGAGAGAGGGAGAGAGAGAGAGAGAGAGAGAGAGAGAGAGAGAGAGAGAGAGAGAGAGAGAGAGAGAGAGAGAGAGAAAGAGAGAGAGAGAGAGAGAGAGAGAGAGAGGAGAGAGAGAGAGAGAAGAGAGAGAGAGAGAGAGAGAGAGAGAGAGAGAGAGAGAGAGAGAGAGAGAGAGAGAGAGAGAGAGAGAGAGAGAGAGAGAGAGAGAAAGAGAGAGAGAGAGAGAGAGAGAGAGAGAGAGAGAGAGAAAGAGAGAGAGACAAACACAGAGACAGAGAGAGAGAGAGAGAGAGAGAGAGAGAGAGAGAGAGAGAGGAGAGAGAGAGAGAGAGAGAGAGAGAGAGAGAGAGAGAGAGATAAAGAGAGAGAGAGAGAGAGAGAGAGAAGGTAGAGGAAAAAAATAAAGAGACAAATAGAGATAGATACATACATACATGCCATGCAGAGAGAGAGAGAGAGAGAGAGAGAGAGAGAGAGAGAGAGAGAGAGAGAGAGAGAGAGAGAGAGAGAGAGAGAGAGAGAGAGAGAGAGAGAGAGAGAGAAGGTCGAGGAAAAAAATAAAGAGAGAGAGAGAGAGAGAAGGTCGAGGAAAAAAATAAAGAGAGAGAGAGAGATAGCATGACGAAAAGAAAAGAAAAAAGGAAGCTTGCAAACGTATCGGAACCCAATTAGCAAGCATCAAAAGGAAATAGATACATACATACATAGAGAGAGAGAGAGAAAGAGAGACAGAGAAAGAGAGAGAGAGAGAGAGAGAGAGAGAGAAAGAGAGAGAGAGAGAGAGAGAGAGAGAGAGAGAGAGAGAGAGAGAGAGAGAGAGAGAGAGAGAGAGAGAGAGAGAGAGAGAGAGAGAGAGAGAGAGAGAGAGAGAGAAAGAGAGAGAGAGAGAACAGCGATAGATAGATAGAAAGAGTGAAAACATAAATCACTCTACTTGCAACTATATACACATTGAGTGTTCGTGCGTCTCCGTGTATGTATGTACGTAATTCTTTTAGAGACTTCAGAGCCCGATTATGAACGTTTATGCAAGCAGGTAAGAATCCTCACAAACGTTCCAATCCCGCATGAAATTTCCCTAGGCACGTTTTTTCTCCTTTTCGCTCTGCTTGCGTCATGAACTATGCATCACCTTTCAAATCGCGGGATCAGCTGATATCTCTTCTCCTCCCGACGTTTTATCTTATTTCATTCTAAAGCTCCAATATCATTTTGCTTTGTCTTTGCCTGTTCCTTTTTCATCGCCTTTTTTTTACGGTTTATCTTCTACATCTTCTCTTTCTATGTCTGTCTGGGCTTCCTCTTTCTCTTCCTCTCCGCTTTTTATCCCTCCGTTTTAAGTCCCACTATTTCGTTCGTTCTTTTTATTTCACTCTGCCTGTCTCTGTCTGTCTGTCTATTTCTATTTTTCCTATCTATACACCTCTCTCTCTCTCAATCTCTCTCTATTTCTCTCAATCTCTCTCTATTTATCTCAATCTCTCTCTCTCTCTCTCTCTCTCTCTCTCTCATCTATCTCTCTCTCTCTCTCTCTTTCTCTCTTTATCTTTCTCTCTCTCTCTCTCTCTCTCTCTCTCTCTCTCTCTCTCTCTCTCTCTCTCTCTCTCTCTCTCTCTCTCTCTCTATCTATCTATCTATCTATCTATGTTTATCTCTCTTTGTCTCTCTCATCTCCTGTTCTGTTTTCTGTTCTCTCTTTTCCTCTCTCTCCACCCACTCTTTCTTCCTCTTCTCTCTCTGTTTCTTCTTCTCATCTCCTCTTAACCCTTTCCAATCCTTTCACTCCCTCTTTTCTTTTCCCTCTCACACTCGACCTCCTTCTCTTTCCTTTCTCTCCGTCTTATCAACCCTCTTCTTCCCTTTCTTTCTCTCTCACGCACTCATCCTCTCTCCCCTTCTTTTTATTTTTATTCCCTCTCCCTTCACCTAGTTTGCATCTCCTCTCCCCTTTCTTCCTCTCCATACCCCCATTTCCCCTCCACCTTCAAACCTCCCAATCGCCACTTCCCTCCCTTTCCCTTTCTAATTCTCCATTCTCTCCATTTCCCTCTTTCCCTCCTTTTCCGTCCCCTTCTTTCCTCCCCATCCCCACTCCTTCTCTTTCTCCCCATCTTCCCTTCCTTTCCCCCTCCTCCCCTTCTCCTCCTTCCTTTCTCCCCATCTCCCCTTCCCCTCCTCCTCCTCCCATTATTCTTCTTCCTTTCTCCCTCTTCTCCCCTTCCCCTCCCCCTCCTCCCCTTCTTCTCCTTCCTTTCTCCCCCTTCTCCCCTTCCCCTCCTCCTTCCCTTCTTCCCCTTCTTTTCTCCCCACCACCCCTTCCCCTCCTCCCCCCCTTTTTGACTGACATCCCTAAGAACCGAAGAAGACTTGACTCGATTGGTTCCTGAGACGTCCTTGCCGGCCCCCTGATTCCCTGTACACAGTGTGACGTCATCCCTTCCCCCATCGACCGGCTGTTCCTCAAGATGAGTGTGGAAAGTTGAGAAT
>NC_091576.1:20833251-20835751 GCF_042767895.1 Penaeus vannamei
GATTGACCCTTTGGTAGCTGACCACCTGTAGAACCATCTATTCAGTTCAATTCACAAAATAAAATTGAGGTGGATATTAAATGTCCCTGAAGACTGCTAATATCTTTATCGTTAACATCATTCCCGTTATCATTATGATAAAGCATATTACAATGTTTACTGAAAAAGTATGTTACCTGTAATCTAAATATATTTCATCATGGTAAATATTTCCATATCATTAATTCATGTTTACAATAAAGAAAATCAACTGTGTTCTGAAGACAATTGTTTATTTTTGTTATAGATTTCACCATATTGGTATCATTATATACATCTCCATGTCCAAATATATGCCGGAATAACCGTCCAAAGGTGTTTTCCAACCAACTGCGTTTACCAAAGGTTTTGTTAGTTTGAATTTTTCCCTGTGACGTCACCATCGATGTCTTCACTGCGACAAATGGATAAAGTGGATAAACGTGAACTTATCGATGTTGATGTTATAGATGAAAGTTTCAAGTAGCCTTCAAGAAGCATTATTGGTTTGAAAACAACTGTGTGCGCTCGCGTGTGTGTGTATGTGAGAATATACATGTATATATATGTATGTGCGGGTGTGTGGGTGGGTGTGCGTGGGCTTGTGTATATCTAAGAAAAGAAAATATGTTACAGAGCACCGAGGCCAAATCCCCGACAGGCAAATTTTACCTGACCAGCAGCCACTTGTCGATATAATTGGAGTGTCTGGCGACGACCAATAGTGCTTTCGAACAAGCTCTCCTTAGACAAAAGAGCTCGCTAACAATGGCTATTTTGCGGAAGTCTTTGTCCTCTTGGATAAGGCGGGCTGGCAGTTAAAAGGCGTTCTTGAAATCCAGTGGTAATTATCGTGTAAAAATTGAACACATGGTTGATATAAGAATTCAGAGATAACTTTTTATTAAGATTTCATTTCCTTTTCATTTCTGCTAAAACGAATAACAAATTTGAAATATGAAATACCAAGATCAAGAACTGGATCACAAAGAGATACTGTAAAAACAAGAGACTGTTTGCAAGTAGCATTTCAACGTATAACAATTATAATTACTTGAGTTCACCGCCAACATCATTTTACTGTTCTTTCACATATAATTCCTGGCCACAAGTTTAGGTAAATGTTATTCTTTACTATTTATATAAATAAACGCATTCTTTTATATTTTTCCCATGAATTTTGCCATCATTATTATTTTCCTCTTTTTCATCCTCTTAAGTTTTATATTTAATATTTCAAAAGGCACGTGGAAGCGTAGGTGAAGTCTACGGGCTACAACCCACATTTCGTTATAATTACGACCGGTACCTTTGCTGTGAAATTCGACATGTTGGTCTACTAAAATTGAGAAAAGGTGAAACTGGTTGATCTTTTGATTCTATAAAAGACCTGAAATCTGTAGCATGAATCAGACAAGGGGCCTAATCAACACTTCCATGAAATTAGACGTAAACTGTGCCTTGTGAAAATCGAATACTTGTCTTGTTGTATTCCTCGGCATTAAAACCTTTCAAGCAATCACACATTAATCGCAAAGAGCTATTTGACTGTAATCCTTCATAACATACCAAATGATATCCCAAATAACTGATATCCCAAATAAATAAGGTAACACCATCAGATCATGAATTCAACTGTATCAAAGCTTGTCCACGCCTTTGTAGACTGCAAGAGCGAAGGCCTATACACGATTACAGGATGCAAATTAACACCTATCAAGCCCACACATAGTAAATATATAGTGATATATGATCCCCACTTTTCTTCTTTAGGTTTCGTTTCTCTCGTTTTACAATTTACTTGAAAATGTACATGTTTATACTTTACACACATACATACCTGTTGTTCTTGATACCCCTTAAACATTGTTTTAAACATATCAAGGGTCAAAATATTTAAATGCTGAGAACCTATCAAAGAAAATTATGATACATAGGGAGAAAAAGAGACGAGAAAATATGAAAGTTCAAGCAAAAAGAAAAAGTAAGTAAGGAAAGACTAATGTAAAGACCGACAAAACTGAAAATCGACGAAATAGAAGGAACAGAAAGAACACCAAATTATACAAAAAACACCGAGAAAGAAATGGTGAAGACACAGACAAAACGAAGAAAAAGAAGAGAAAGACGACTATTAGATACATATTAAGTAAGGGTATCTGTCGTCTTCCTTTCGCCTCACTGAATTTACAACGAGACGTACCAAGATCTTGAGAAAATTGTTACACTTTGAAGGTCCGAGTGGGTGCACTCAGCTGAAAGTTTTCTGGTGCAAGTCCGAGACCTTACGCTGTACTGTTAGGGAAGGTGAGGGATGTAGGCGGGCTCAGAAAGGAATGTTCTCCTTCTCTTTTTTCTTTTTCTTTTTACATTCATTTATTGCTGTAGAAATATTCCAACAGGGATACAGACGGGCAGAGAGGAAATTTATATTCTGGGGAATTGTCGGATATAGTTTGTAAGTTAAGTGACGATATTCGTT
>NC_091576.1:20908251-20913251 GCF_042767895.1 Penaeus vannamei
ATATTAGACGGTAAAGTATATTCACGAAAAATAATATTATAATAATGTTTCATGAATGTTTTCGATCTCTTAGCAAAATTGTAAGCATGCATTTTCATCTTTTTAGAATCCCTTTTATTTCTTTTATTTCGTTTTATTGTGTACTTTTTTTTTTTAAATCTATTGCCGTTTACCTAAGGGCGACTTCTGTTGCGTCCTTAACTCATTTAATTTAATACTTAGTTTAATCCTAACCCACTGTGTCGGGACCGAAGACGACAATCTCCGCTGCCAGACGGCGCGACAATAATGTTCAATAAAATCTGTCGTACTCATTATTCTATCTAATCCCTCTTCAGTCAGATTATATATCTTGTAGGACAGAGGTCGACAGCCTTTGGCACGAGTGCCAGACTTGGCACGCATCACGCTATGTGATTCAGAGGTGCAAAGAAAAAAGTTAAACAGCTAAATAATATGAGAGAGAGAGAGATGAGAGAGAGAGAGAGAGAGAGAGAGAGAGAGAGAGAGAGAGAGAGAGAGAGAGAGAGAGAGAGAGAGAGAGAAAGAAAGAAAGAAAGAAAGAAAGAAATCTTACTGTTATGGTCAGTTAGATTTTAGAATTAAGAAAAATTGGAATCTACGAATGGTCTTGCAGCCTCCATATCAAGTTCCCGGACACCACTGTCTGATAAATTCAGTTGCTTTAAGAAAGTAGCCTTGGCATTATTATCAGCATTTGGATTTACATATCAATGTGAGCCAGATGTTGTCATGCATGCAACAAATCCTCAGCCCCCATCGCACCTGCCTTACAAACGGATCACTCTGAGGGTTGCTTAATGCTCAGTGTGTCCAGATGTTAATATGGTAAGTATAAATCTAAAATTATGAAACGTACACATTTCTTGCTACAAAGAATATTAATTGCTGCAAAAATATTACATTTATGTTATGTATGTGCAGTGCTTAAAAAAAAGGGCATGCAAAGGTATGAATAAGAAGGCATTAATTATCAACTGGCACACTGTGTTCAAAAGGTTGCCGACCCTTGTTGTAGGATCATTATTGGATACAGTATAATGCAGGGAGTGTGGACTTATTATGTACTTCTACACCAGCCTTTCCCAATCCTGAGGTCGCCAAGCCCACAAAATATCAGACGCGGTCAGTTCTCAATTCCGTTATGTTTCAGCATAAACGTACTTACATATTGATTGAAAGCTAATGGCTAAATTTCGCTCGTTTATTACACTGATTTAAGATGCAGTCGAAAGAAAAGTTCCACTGAATTTGATAAAACTCGAACTATTGAAAACAATTCTAATTGTGGGGTTTTGCATATCGAATTTTTCATGTTTATTGAAAGATATAAATGTGATGATATAACATAACATTTGAAATAAGCCTTCACACTGTAGAACAGGTGCATGATTGGGGTCGCCCGAAAAAAAAGCTTGGGAACCACTGCTGTACACGGACTGAAACACCGGTGGAGTTAAAAAGGACTTGAGACTAATATCTAAACATTTAATTATGCTAATGCCGCTCGTTAGTCAGTGATAATGCCTCGCTGCAGTAAATCCTGATTCTTTAAGGAAATGATATGTCGACGTCCCCTTGGCATTCTTTGATGCAGTTGCAAACAATATATATATATATATATATATATATATATATATATATATATATATATATATATATATATATATGTATATATATATATATATAACAACGTTCTTACTTGCTTTCTGTGATTCTACTTTTTATTATTGTTGTTAGTGTTGTTGGTGGTGGTGGTAGTACTGTTATTGTTATTGTTGTTGTTGTTGTTGTTGTTGTTGTTGTTGTTGTTGTTGTTGTTGTTGTTGTTGTTGTTGTTGTTGTTGTTGTTGTTGTTGTTGTTGTTGTTGTTGTTGTTGTTGCTGGTGGTGCTGGTGGTGGTGGTGGTGGTGGTGGTGGTGGTGGTGGTGGTGTTGCTGCTGTTGCAGTCGTACATTCAAAGGCGTAGTAACATATGTGATCAGCAGGTCTAACTACGTGTGATTAATCGAGACCCGTTTCTGTCCTGTGACTGGGCACTGTAATAAATACGTCTCTCACACATGCAATATCGCACGACAGTTTATGCCCTGTTGATCGGCCATTGTTCCATGCACATCGCTTTGCGCATTGATTTGATTCGAGGTAAGTTCTTTCTTTTTTTATTAAAATAATTTGCTTCACTATTTTCATTTTCTAACTAGGCATACATATGATATAATGGACATTTGGTCGGTGTATTATACTCTTTTCTTCGTGTCACTTTACGTATATTAATTTTTCATATCTGATTTTTTTTTCTTTCTCCTTTTCCCGTTTACATTTTGCAAAATGTTCTCCTTTCTTTCTGCACAGTAAACTGAAAAAAAATAAAGTATTTTATCCCAAAATGACTTGTCAAAGGAAACTCTATCCAGTTAGTTGGGTCCTTTTGTGCTCATGCGCCTTTGATGCTACTGGTATGCTCTCTCTCTCTCTATCTCTACCCACACACACACATATATTCCTATATATGCATGCATACACACATAAACACACATACAGAAACACACACACGCATACACTCACACATGCGCGCGCGTGCACCCACACACACATACACACACAACACACACATATATATGTGTGTGTGCGTGTGTGTGTGTGAACAGTTTTTGTCTTTCCTAAACAAATTATAAAATATATTTCTAATGAAGTATTGTATCATGCCAATTTGCTGGTAAAATTTTCAAAATCATAATTATCAAGCATTCATCTCAAACTTCTGTCCTACGACATGATCTTGTAATTAAATTAACATTATTACTCTCCAGCAGTGCCGCCACCACTACAGAATTTTTATTTAAAGGAAATCCCAATAAACCTATTTTTGACTTCCCGATATTAATATGGGTAGCATGATTTAACAGTCTCAAGGCTAGATTCTTATTCTATAAACAAACAATGATAAACAGGTGTCAGTGTAAAGCCTAGTAATAAATATTGTAAGAAAAACAATATTCTCTACTAACTAAATTCGCCTAATGGTATCTCTAATTGACACCCTTCCTCTACCTACCAATTAAAAGTCCATAATTATTGCTATAAACATTAAAAAAAAACAAAAAAAAACATGAGACTAAATCAAGACAGTCAACCCTATTCCACCAGTATCTTTACTATCGTATCATCACTGACATGTCATAAAGTAATCCAAACAAGGCTGGGATCTCAGCAAGTAGCATCCACCCATTTTATCAAGCCATCTTTCTGTCTGTGAGTGGGAGAGCAAGGCGCCGTCTAAATTATCACAATTGAATACACAAGGATTCTACAAGTACGGCAATTCACATCATTTTTTTTTTTTTTTTTTTTTTTTTTTTTTTTGTAAAACATGATTCTTAATACCAGCACTTAACATGCCTGTGTGCGGAAGGAGAGCAGTGATACGCGTCGGCCGGTTGTTAAAATTGTGCCAGGCCCGAGCCAATGAATTTTCATACATACAGACACAGAAATAAAGGCATGTCTGTTTTCATATCTGATAGATATACATTTAACTATCTATATGACCGGTTGATATGCATGTCTAGACTGATTTATTTATTTATTTATTCATGTCTAGTATACGAATATTCTTTGGGTCGGGCCTCGCACAGTTCTAACAAACCGGCAGCATATCCATACTTATCTCTCAATTGAATAGTTACCATTTAAACAAACCAATCATTTAGAGATGATTATTATGATCTATTTTAGTAACTCTATAACAAAATGTTGCTATGTTAATATGCCTTTAAACAAACGGTGGTAATAGAGGAGCAAAATCCTTGCAGCTTACCTTAAAAATCATCATGTGGAAATAAAACCGTTTCTCTATCTGCAGAAAATCTTTCTGCAAAGATGGACCACCGGAACACTTTCTCGAATCGAGATCGAGGTTGACATACGCAGCCGAGTACTGCCAAAGATGACCTGAATTGGTTAGGTTAGGTTGGTTTGGTTAAGTTAGATTATATTGGTTAGGCTAAATTTGTTTGGTTAGGTTAGGTTAGATTAGGTTTGTTAGGTTAGATTGGGTTGGTTAGCTCAGGTTGGTTAGGTTAGGTTAGGATCGGGAACAGGATCCGTACCTCCAAGAAAGAAAATCATCGTGTAGAAACGGATCCGTTTCTATAACCCTTGCCTTGAATAAAATAAAAATACGTATATAAATGTTTCGGGGATCTTTACATCTTTATAATAAAAAAACAAACAAACACCTTTTAGATATCAGATCTATATCGAAATCGACATGTATATATACATATATGTGTGTGTAAGTATAAATATGTATATGTATATATATGTGTGTGTACTTATATATATATATATATATATATATATATATATATATGTGTGTGTGTGTGTGTGTGTGTGTGTGTGTGTGTGTGTGTGTGTGTGTGTGTGTATGTATGTGCATTTTTCTAATTATTGATTATGTATATGTATATATATGAATGAATATGTGTATATAAGTATACAATATATATATATATATATATATATATATATATATATATACATACATATATATCATTATTACTTGGAGCTAACGCCGACGAGGGCGCATAGGCCCATCCACCCTTTGTTTCCACCCGTGGAGATTCCTCATGGCGAGTTGTCAGGCAGGGACTCGGCCCACCTCAAGCTCTTCTCGACAGGTTTGATTGATCTGCCCAAGCCACGACTCCTAGGTCGTCCCACAAGCCTCCTCCATCCAGAGTTGTCTCGCATAGAGACGACCTGGTGAGCAGGATCATCCTGAGGGAAACGAGCCAGGTGGCTGTATAGCCTGAGTAAGCGATCATAGACTGTGCAAATAATAGGTCTTGTGACAGTCTCATGCTACCATTTTTTCTTTGGACACGTCTAGGTGTCACTACCACATAGAAAAACCGGCATTATCAGGGCCATGTAAAAACAGGTAGCTTGGACCTTCTACACAGGTACCAGCATCT
>NC_091576.1:20928251-20933251 GCF_042767895.1 Penaeus vannamei
GTAATCAAATGTGTTCGATTTTGAATTATGAACTGGCCATTAGAAAATATCTCTTTATGAGCGTTGTGGAATATGTTCGCATAAACGACAAACAATCTTTAACAACAAAAAAACACGTTTCTTTACCTGAATGAAAATTACAAAAATTAATGCTACATTTGACAAATATATATATATATATATATATATATATATATATATATATATATATATATATATATATATATATATATATATATATATATATATATATACAGTGAACCCTCGCTATAACGCGGTTCACCTTTCACGATCTCGCTGCTTCACGGATTTGCATTGTACATTGTGTTCTGCATTCTGATTGGCTAAACATATTAAACGTTACGGTTTGATTTGTACATGTACGTAAAACAGCTTGCCAAATTTAAATTTGCAAATTTTCTTTAAAACCCATGAAGCTTTCAGTTCGTATTGATGATTAAAATTATTTTACAGTACAGTAGTTTTTTGTAAGAAACGTTTATACAGTATTTTTATTTGTTAAACAAATGCTTGGGCCTGTAAAAAGGTTTTGTTCTTTGGTTTCAGTGTATTGTAGAGGATTTCATTGTATAATAATTGTAAAAAAAATAAAGGTTACTACTTCACGGATTTCGCCTATCACGGGTTCTTTTTGGAACGTGACCCCCGCGCGCGCGCGCGTGTGTGTGTGTGTGTGTAAGCATATGTTTATATGGATGTATGTTTTTTTTTTTTCAAATAACAAATTAAACAAATTTGTACTGAGCTGATTACGATCCTTTATCTATGGTAAGAGTAATTTTACTGTTGCGAATGGATTTCCTAATTAATAAGGTACTTGTGTATTGAAGTTAATTTAGTCGCAGTTTTCAAACGGTGGACGTAAACTTTTAGTCTTTCCCTTCTCTGTTTGTTTCTCTCTCTCTCTCTCTCTTTCTGTCTATCTATCTATCTCGCTCTATCTATCTGTCTCTTTATTTATCTCTTCTCTCCCCTCTCTCTTCTCTCTTTAGTTTCTGCCTGTTTCTCTTGTGATGAAGGCCCCCCGAAAGAGGCCACCCGTTTACCGCGAGACTTCAAGCTCGGAGACCAGGAGAAAAGGGGGAGAGGGACCAAGCTGACGGCTCAGAGACCACACGACTTCACAAGCGAACTTCCCCCGGAGATGCAGGCCTGCCAGAAGCATGACCAATACGAAGATGGTAACTAACAATTGAATACAAAGAAAAAGAAAAAAGATAAACAATGACCAATGCGAACATGGTAACTAACAACTGAATACAAAAAAATAAAATAAATAATAATAATAATAATAAAGAATAAATAAAATAAAATAAACAATGAGCAACACGATGGTAACTAAATGAATACAAAAAAAAAGACTAAGATAAACAATGAGCAACACGATGATGGTAACTAACAATTGAATACAAAAAACTAAGACAAGCAAAGAGACACAATGTGCTGAAGGCCCCGGAGTAAAACAGTTCAAAGCCTTAAAATGGCAAATGCCAGAAGGGCTAAAGAACGACTAAAAAGGAAAAATATCTCATCTAACATACGCAAAGCAACATAAAAATAAAAGCTGTTTAAGGATCGTAAAGTGGAAGACGAGTAAAGGGGTAAACGCTAGAGTAATTGAGTAAGGGTCGTAAATAATAAGTAAAATGTGAATAAAAGCTGACGAGTAAACGCTCTACTAAATGCTCGAGTAAAACACGAGTAATATGCTAAGGCAAGATGCGAGTGAAACAACAAAGTAAATAAAAAAGTAAAATTCGAAGTAAGTAAAAGGCAAAAGTCAAAGAAGTACACGCGGTTGGAGGCAAAACGTGATGCAAAGGGTAACACGTCCAGCGAAAATACCCCAGGCAAGTAAAGGAGCAGCACAGGGTGCCACTATTACCATAAATGATGCGAATGCGACGCTATAGCCATGATTTCGGCGTTGATTGATGTTAATAATCAATGATTACCTTTATTTTGTCATGCAAATATTTATGTAAAACTGTAATACAAGTGATAGATTTGAAAAATTTAACTGAAGTGCAGATGTAGTTATGGATGATAAATAAGGTACAGACATCATAAGCCGAAGTCTAGGCTCCATTAGGGTACAAAGTGGAAACTATGCCTTGTTTCAGATCCACGTTGAAAATCCTTTCATTTAACGAAAACATGAGGATTATGTGAATTTATACGAGCGGAAATGTAGCGTCTACAATTAATAGAATAATACGTTTATTATGAGAAAGGAAAATACACATATGATTGAATCGTAAATAATAGTGATAAAAGAATAAAGAACAATTTACAAATCATGTATTTTTTTAGTACTCTGCTGTGATTCAGATATAAAAAAAGTTAATACTGATAGCTATCCTTTGTAATGAAATAGTGATTAAAATTATTAACGTAAAAAATAAGAAAAAGAAAGAAAACTACGAAAAGATTATCTTAAAATGCAGAGCATAGAAGAAGAAAATAATCGTCGCAAATGTAGTTGCTGTTATCCGCAGATTTCTAGCTTTATTCAAAGAAGAATAAAGGTTGCCGACCAACGTAAAATGCATGTAAATTCGACCGAATCAACGTACAAATCAAGCTAGCAATGGGAATTCCTCCGCCTGAGCTCGACTCGCCATGTGGATGACGGCAGGATAGGAATAGGGTGGAGCAGAATATAGGATTAAAGGCAGGAGATATAACAAGCCGGGGAAGTATTGCAGGATAGGATAGGGTGGAGGCAGGAGAGGATAGGGTTAAACGAGGGTGATACAAGGGAGGCGGGGGGGAGAAGTGGAAGTGGAAGAAAGGGAGAACAGGGTTAAGGATAAAAGGTGGATCGTGGAATCAGAGGAGGGGGAAAGAGAGAAGGAACAGGAAGAAAGTGCGAATAGGAGTAGTACGAGGGGAAGTATTGCAGGTTGCAGGGCAGGGTAGGGATAGGATGGAGGCAGGAAAGGACGAGGGTAGAAGCAGGAGCGGGGAAGAGAAGTGGAGGAGGGAGAAATAACCGAAGAGTGGGCGAATAGGAGTAAGTAAGGAATAGAAGAATCAGGGAAAAAGAGGAGGGAATAACTCTTTCTCTCTTTCTCTCCCACTCGCCCCCTACCCTCCCCATCTCTCTCTCTCTCTCTCTCTCTCTCTCTCTCTCTCTCTCTCTCTCTCTCTCTCTCTCTCTCTCTCTCTCTCTCTCTCTCTCCCTCCCTCCCTCTCCCTCTCGCCCCCTGCCCTCCCCGTCTCTCTCTCTTAAGATTGCATTTTGTATTTCACTACTAACCAGACTCTGTAAATCTTAGGAAACAAAAGTCAGATACCAATCAATGAGATGATCAAGTCACTTGAGCCAGCATCCCTCTCTTCCTTGAATGGCCTTCTCTCTCTCGCTTTTTTTTTTACGCAGAGGTCATTAAGCAGAGGTCATTGAAATGTAAATTCTCTTCGCGGTTTCCTGCCTTCTCTTATCTTTATGTTACGCCTTTGATTCGCTCTCCAACGCCTCCATTTTTATTTTGGCTTATCATGTAATTTATTCTGAGTGTGATTAAGTATGCAGTAGCTTTTATTCGTGCGTGAGGGTTCATGTATGGCATTTTAAAGCGTGGGACGTTTAGGTATGGAGTATCTAAGAGTGAAATGTTTCAGTATATATAAGTTTCTGAATGTCGAAATGCGAATGAATATGAATCGTATTAATGAGGAATATCTTAAGGTTTCATATATTCAGTAAAAAAAAAAAAAAAAATCCTATTGAAGCTACGAAAGATTTCCGTTCGAACTTCCAGGGCGAAGACATTTGCGTATACGATATAGTCGGAGAAATCTAAGCAGAGCGCGCCGAATCGCCAGTAACTGAAATCCGTTTCCTATTCTGATTGAATATTCTGATCTCGTCCTGCGTTGCGTCTTCTCCCTCTTCCCTTTGTCACGAGCAGCCAGGGCGCGTCTTGGGGCGGGGACGGGTTGGGGCGATAAGATAAGTCAGCGTCAATTCGATATTGGCCTCTGGATTGCTCCAAGCACACACAGACGCACATGCATACGTAAACGTGCACGAACCGCGACATATGTACGACCTCACAAAGGCACAGGAATAGTCACTCATGCTATACAAAACCACAAATAGTCTATTCGTATATTTGAAAACGCAAACACACACACGCATATTTATGTATACATACATACATACATACATACATGTGTGTGTGTGTGTGTGTGTAACATATATTTATATATTTACTAATAGTAATAATGATAGAAATAATAATAATAGTAATAATGATGATAACTGTTTTGATATAACAAAAAAAAATATATATATATATAATGATAATAACAACAATAACAATAATGGTAATTATATTAGTATCATAACGATAATAATGATGATGATAATAATGATTAAGATGATGATAATAACAATAGGAGTCACGATGATAATGATAACCATAATAATAATGCCAATGCTCCTAACAATAACAAAATATAAAGTGTTTGATGCAAAACGGACATAAATGGCCAAATCGCCTTGAAGCCGAGAATGCGACCAAGCAGGAACGGAGGGCGAGCGTCCAACAGCTGCAGAAAAGAGGCGTTGCGTTGCGGAAAAGAGAACGAGCTCACGACGGAAAAAGTGCTGGCGTGTTTCGAGACGAGCGAGCGTACGAGGCATGCGGGTGGAAGGAGAGGGTGGGCTTTTAAAGGAGGCGGGCGAGGGTGGGTGGGGGGGTGGGTCTTAAAGGAGGGTGCTCTTAAATAGGTCCTGAAGGTGGGTGCTCTGGGAGAGGGGGGGGGGTTCTTAAAGGAGGGTGCTCTTAAAAAGGTCCTGAAGGTGGATGATCTGGGAGATAGGGGGGGGGGTCTTAAAGGAGGGTGCTCTTAAGGTCCTAGAGGTGGATGATCTGGGAGAGGGGGGGGGGGGGTTCTTAAAGGAGGGTGCTCTTAAGGTCCTGGAGGTGGATGATCTGGGAGAGGGTGGGGGGTCTTAAAGGAGGGTG
>NC_091576.1:20950751-20953251 GCF_042767895.1 Penaeus vannamei
CTTATGTTTCAACGTTCTTTTCAGCCGTGTGCCTTCTGTCTTGTGATCTTGCTATAATAATGAATTTTCAAGGAGGAGACATTCCCTGAGATCGCTCTTCTCAACACCAAAGAACCAACGCATGTGAAGGGAGGGGTCCTAGACCTCACCTTTGCCACTGCAACAATGGTGGAGAGAATTCGATGGTGTGTTGATGATACAGTTACTAGTGATCACTACGGCATAGTCACCACACTAATGGATGCAGGTCCAGCCCAAAGACCACATCACATTCCTAAATGGAAAACTGACAAGGCCAACTGGTTTGCCTTCCAGGAAGGCTTGGCTCGATGTCTGAAAGACAATGTACCCAATAACGATAATGAAGATGTGGATGTGCTAGAGGCAAGGCTAATCCAGGCCATAAACCAGGCAGCCTCACAAACCATTCCCAAAACTCGTCCATGGTCCAGAACTCACAAAGACGCCTGGTACTATAATGACGAGATCAAAGAGGTCAACCACAGGGTTAATATGTGTAGAAAAAACTTCCGACGGCAAAGATCTCCCGACAATCTGGCCCTGCTGAGGGAAGCTGTTGTGGATGCCAAGGAAACTGCCAACAGAGTAAGGCAGGAAAAATGGCTGGAATGGTGCCAGTCTTTTGGGTACCAGACCAGCCTTACAGAGCTGTGGAAACGGGTCAGGCAAGCGACAAGCCGCCAAGCCCCGAAATGCACTCATCATGACCCACAATCAGAGGCTAACAGATTGGTGCTTGAGTTCTCTGCCAGAACCAGCACCAACAATCTGCCTCCAATGATGAGAGAAAAACAACAAAACTTAAATCCAGAAAGACTTGCTCTCATAAGAGACAAGGCACTCGAAGCTGATGAAGCAGATGCCTTGTTCTCTCTTAGGGAACTAAGAAAATCATACAAATCCAGTTCTGGGTCAGCACCGGGATCTGATGGGATCTCTCACCCCATCATTTCGCATCTAGGCCTTGCAGGAGAACTTGCATTCTTGCAGGTTATCAACAAATCCTGGCAAACAGCCACAGTGCCCCAGAGCTGGAAACAAGCCACAATAGTTCCCATCCCAAAGCCAAAGGAGCCTGGCAAGTACCGCCCCATCTCTCTTCTCAGCTGCCTGGGCAAAACAGCTGAGAAGATGGTACTCAACAGGCTCCGATGGAAAACGGGTCCCCCCCATGAACACCTGCACGGGTTCACAAGGGGTAAGAGCACTGCTCATAGCATTTCCACACTCTTAAGCACAATCTGCACCTCGCCCGCTGTGGTTGTCTTCCTTGACCTGGAGAAGGCTTTTGAGTTGGCAAGTCCACTTGCCATTCAAGAGACCCTAATCCACAAAGGAGTCAAAGGCAGACTCTTGGCCTGGATAGCTGACTATTTTAAAAATAGATCAGCAAATGTCAGATTTCAAGGCCACCTCTCACAGCACATGCCACTTGAAAATGGAACTCCTCAGGGAGGGGTTCTTAGTCCAGCCCTGTTTAATACCCTCATGTCCAACATACTCGACATTCACCTGCCAGAGGGATGCAAGATCATCTCTTATGCAGATGACTTGGCAATCATAGCCTCTGGCAACCACTGCCTAACTAGGGCTCAGCGTTGTCTGAACCTGGTGTCTGAAGAGTGTTGTAGGACGGGTCTAAAAATATCAGCAGCAAAATCCAAAGCAATGGCACTGAGAACCAATGTCAGAAACAAAAAACTCACCATACAGGGTATGGATCTGGAATGGGTGAAGGACTATCTATACCTTGGTGTATGGATAGGACACACACTCACTTTCAAAAAGGAGATCCAATACCTGCTTGACAGAACCAAGGAAAGACTGTCAGTCATGAAAGTCATGACAGGGAGACACATAGGAGCAGGACACAAAGTACTAAGATCATTCTATGTACATGCTGTCCGTCCTATTATTGACTATGCATCTGTCGCCCTCATTGCTTCCAGCACAACATTAAAAGAAAAACTGGAAACAATACAAAACGAAGCAGCCAGGATCATTCTAGGTGCACCTAAGTGGACAAAGGTCATCAAGAGGACGCTGAGGCGAGTGCGGCAAAAGGCAGGTGTGTCTGATCTTCAGCCATTTCGGACAACGTTAAGCGGAGAGGCCTTTCTTCGTTATGAAGATGATGGGATGATGATCTT
Organism: Penaeus vannamei; assembly: GCF_042767895.1. Classification (NCBI taxonomy): domain Eukaryota; kingdom Metazoa; phylum Arthropoda; class Malacostraca; order Decapoda; family Penaeidae; genus Penaeus; species Penaeus vannamei. The sequence goes on from NC_091576.1 coordinate 20,952,923, forward strand.
CGCAGCAGACTCTGATTTGAAATTTCTTGCCGAGTCTCGTCAGTGGTTTGGTGATGGAACGTTTAAAGTGGCCCCTGTCGGATACAAGCAGCAGTACACACTCCATGCATACTTTGGTGGTATAACATATCCTTGCGTCTATGCATTGTTGCCTGGAAAGAATGAAGAGATATATAATAAAATGTTGTACGATGTGTTGCAGCTAATACCCCCTGGCTTATCATGCAATCCAGTGACAATAATGACAGATTTTGAGAAGGCAGCAATGAACGCTTTCCAGAGGAATTTTCCGAGTGCAGAGGTTGCTGGATGTTATTTCCACCTGGGCC
>NC_091576.1:20958251-20960751 GCF_042767895.1 Penaeus vannamei
AATAACAATAATAATAATAATAATAATAATAATGATAACAATAATAATAATAATAATAATAATGATAGCAATAATGATAATAATACCGATAATAATGATAATGATGATGTTATTAAAAATTAGTAAGATAGTAATGATAATATTTAGATTATTATATAAATTATTATTATTATGATGATTATTATTATTATTATTATTATTGTTATTGTTATTATTACTATTATTTTCCTTTCATCATTACTATTAACATCATTCCCATTGTTGTCATTGGTATCAATCATTATCATAATCATTTTTACAAAATCAATAATGTTAGCGATATGAATGATTATGATAATGATAACGGTAATGATAACACTAATATAAATGAAAATATAGAATATAAGTAATGATAAAAATAATATTGATAATAACGGTGATTAAAATAACAATAATAATTTGATTAATAATGATAATGATAATAACAATAATATTGATAATGATAATAATTATGATAAAGATAATAATTATAATCATGATAGAGATAATGATAATGATAAGAACTATATGATAAATACAGTAAGAATTATAATAATGGTAATAACAATAATGGTAATAATGATGATAGCAAAACCGATAAATACAAAAATGATAATAGTAATAATAATAATAGCTGTATAATAATAACTAGAATGTATATAAAATTGATAATGATAATATCTAATAATAATGCTGATGCTGATGATAATGATAATGATGAAGATGATTATGATGATGCTGATGATGTTGATGCTGAAGATAAATCCAACAATAACATTTACAATAATAATAATGATGATAATAATAATAATAATGCTAATAGTGATAAATATAATAACAATCAAGATAACCATAATCATAACCATCATAATAGTAATAATAAGGATAATAATAATAATAACAACAATCATGATATTAACAATAATAATAATAATAATGATAAGGATAAGGAAAATAATAATGATGATGATGATGATAATGATTATGATAATAATAATAATAGTAATAACAATAACAATAACAATAACAGCAATAACAATAATAATAATAAAATAAATAATAATGATAATAGTAATAATGATAATATTAATAATAATAATAATAATAATAATAATGATAATAGTAAGAATGATAATAACAATAATAATAATAAAGAAATAATAATAATAATAATAATAATAATAATAATAATAATAATAATAATAATAATAATAATATAATGACAAAATAATAACAATAATAAAATTAATAAAAAATGTTAAAAAAAAATAATAAAAAAGATGATAGTCATTAATATGACATCAACTTCAGCAGCAACAACAACATTGATAGTAATGATAACAACTCTGAGAAAAATAACATAATCATTACCATCTAACGATAGTAAAGATAGTTATATTCATGAAAATTAAGATTCCTAGCATCAAAATCCTAAAAATCTCAACCCTCCCCGAAATTCGGTCGCCCCACAAAGGCAACTTCCTCGGCGCGCTCAAGAAGACCCATGACCACGTTGGTCTCTCGTCCGTCGCCATAATGTCATTTCCTCGCAAACCCTGATCGACAATTTCCACATCGTCATTGTGTAAGGTCGAGAATGCGGGCTATTATCCCACGGGATGGCCCTTCACGAGAGGAGTATCTTTTCCTTTTGTCCTCTTGTCGATTCTTGCATCTGTCTTCGGTTCTGCCTTCTTCCTCCTCCCTTCCTTTTCTTCCCTGCGCTCCTATCCCCCCCCCACACCACGCCCGCGCCCGCTCCATGATACATTTTCTTTCTCCCGAGTTTTCTCTCTGCGTGTATAGCATATATCATAGATTCCCTCAGACTTGAAAGACTGTTTTTAGTACATTTATATCTGTCAATCCATTAACGTTTCAAGTTTCTTTCTTTCTCTTTCTCTCTTATAGGGAGATATATCTGTGGGTATATTAGTAAAGAGGGATTTCACATATAAAAAAAGACAAAAAAAACAAAAAAACATGAAGATCTCCGTGGGCCTCGTTAGACGTCTTCAGAGTTCCGGCCGAAGAAATAAAAAAGCTGGTCAGTTTTGCTGTGAAATCCCTCTTTACTATTGTACCCACAGACGGATCAATCCGAGCAGTCGAGAGGGTCATAGCTCTATGGTAGATGAAGATTTCCCGCTGTCATAGCAAGTTATACGTGAACCTCGGCTGCTTCGAGTTCGTAGGGGAACTATATCAACAGATCAGTGGTCTTGTCAGGGGCTCCCCTCTGAGCGCAGTCCTGGCCTGCCTCTTCATGGACACGCTGAAGAGGGATCACTGCAGGGATATAATCGGCATTCTACCTGGCTTCGTTACGTAAATGATGTCCTCGTCACCGTTCCTTGAAGGTCGTATTTGCACCATAAGCTGACACAGCTTAACTCTGTCCACGAAAGGGAGGAAGAAGAGGATTAGAAATTACATTTCCTGGACACCCTTGATCCACCGGGGTAACGACGACCTCGTTTCT
>NC_091576.1:20978251-20983251 GCF_042767895.1 Penaeus vannamei
GAGTAAACGTCAGGCTGAGGAGCGAGAAGAACGAGCGAGGCAGCGTGAGCGTGAAAAGGAGGAAAGAGAAGAGCGGGACAGGCAGCGTGAACATGAGCTGAAAATGCAGCAGATGAAGATAGAGGAGGAGGAGAGGAATCGCCGGCATCAGCTGGAAATGGTTCGTGTGCAGACGGAGACGAACGGGGGCTCCCCTGCCCAGCCATCCACCTTGCCGCACATCAGGTTACCTGCATTTAAAGAAGGTGAGCGTATTGAGCCCTATATTCACAGATTTGAAGATCTTGCAGAGCTCTATCAGTTCGACGAAGCCACAAAGAAGCTTCATTTCCAGAGCCTATTTGAAGGTAAGCCCTTAGAAATCCTCCATCGTCTCGACGCAAGTGACAAGACGTACCTGTCGATGAAGTCAGCATTGATGAGGGCGTACGGGCTGACGGTCGACGAAGCAAAACTTCAGTTCAATCGTGCGATGATGCAAGACAAAGAAACTGCCGCTCAGTTCCTGGTTCGTTTGTCAGGCTACCTGGATCAATGGCTGGAGAAGGATGGGACGCCGAACACGAAGGAAGGTCTCAGAGATTTGGTGTTACGGTCTCAGCTGGAGAAGTCATGTCCTCAGGATCTCGTTGCCCAATTTAAGATTCACAAGACCAAGACAGCAGAGCAGATGGCTGATAAGGCGGATGCCCATTTTTCTGCCTTTGGGTATCATACGCGTAAGCAGTGGAAGAAGCCAGTCTCTTCACTGGGTCAGCAGCAGAGAAGGCAAGACTTACCTTTGCAGCAGCAGCAGCAGCAGAAGTTACATCCCACCTTAACTCACAAGAATTCTCCGCAGTCGAAACCACAGCAACAACGTAAGTATCCTTGGCGTGCAGTGAATCAAGAAAGTCATGATTACAGGCAAAAAGGAGCAGCTGCCTCTATGAGTGAAGAAGACCCATCACCCCAGTCTCCGGAAACGTCAGAGGTCAAACATCAAACAACCTGCGTGCACAACTTTTGACTATCTGCTACCTCCACGGATCCTGATAAGCAGAACTCTCTCCTTGTTAAGCCAGGGTCAGTAGGAGGTGTTCGGGTAAGTGTTCTCAGAGACAACGGTTCGTCAGGGTGTGTTGTGAAACGAAGGTATGTTCTTCCTCAACAATATACTAGGAGGAGGATTACTATTAAAATGATTGATGGATCCTTTGTTAATGTTCCAGAAGCAATCATACACGTAGACAGTCCGTTCTTTACAGGAAAAATTACAGCAGCCGTGATGGTCAATCCAATATTCGACGTTATCATCGGAAACATCAAAGGAGTTAGAAATAGTTGTGGTGCTGATGCTGCAACGCAAACAGGTTGTGTCGCCATTACCAGAAGCATGGAGAACAGGAAGGTTGAGCTTACTCCACTGACGTCGGTAAGTGACCTGATAAATTCTCAGGATATTGTACAGGAGCAGAAGAGCGACTCCTCACTAGAATCAGTGCGAAGGAAGCTGGCGGAGAAGTCTCTGAACAGGTCTTTTAATGAAGAAACCTGTTTCATCGAGAGGAATAAGAGGATCTACCGAAGGGTTCTGGCGTTAAATGGAGAGGAGCGTCTCCAGTTCGTCGTTCCAGCGAGGTATCGTCTTGCTGTTTTCCGGCTGGGTCACCACTCTGCTCTCGGAGGTCATATGGGTCAGAAGAAAACGCTTGACCGTATTCAGGCGGAGTTCTTTTGGCCTGGCATGGGTCAGGAGATATCAAGGTTAGTCCGCTCATGTGATATTTGTCAAAAGACCAGTGACCGCGGACGCGTGAAACCTGCGCCATTGAAACCTATGCCGCTGATCTCCGAACCGTTCGAAAGAGTCGCCGTGGACATCGTGGGACCAATCCACCCGAGAGCAAGCGATGGATGTAAGTACATCCTCACACTCGTGGATTTCAGCACGAGGTGGCCAGAAGCAGTGCCGCTCAGAAATATAGATGCTGTCACCGTCGCCGAAGCCATGGTGGAAATCTTCTGCAGGATCGGTATTCCCAGGCAAGTGTTGAGTGATAGAGGGACACAGTTTACCTCTGCAATGATGGAGGAAGTGCTCAGGCTATTGTCGATTAAGGGACTAAAAACAACTCCATATCATCCGATGTGTAATGGTCTCTGTGAGAGGTTTAATGGGACACTTAAAAAGATGCTCAAGAGGATGGCAGCAGAGCAGCCGAAGGAGTGGCCCCGCTATCTTGCACCACTTCTCTTTGCTTACAGGGAAGTTCCCCAAAGTTCTTTGAAGTTCTCGCCCTTTGAACTCGTTTATGGGAGAACAGTACGAGGACCTCTTCAGATTTTGCGTGAGCTGTGGGACGATAGTGGAGTAGACATCGAAGTCAAGACAACATACACTTACGTCATTGACCTGGCAAATCGTCTTCAGTCTACTTGCGATCTGGCTAAGCAAGAGTTGCTGAAAGCTCAGGAGACGCAGAAGGCATACTACGACAGGAAAGCAAAGGTACGTCTGTTCAAGGCTGGTGATAAATGCCTTATCCTCTTACCCACCTCTCATAATAAGTTACTAGCACAGTGGAAGGGCCCTTATGATGTTGTGGATAAAGTGTCTAATCATAATTATTTAATACAAGTGGGAAATCAACAAAAACGATTCCACATAAACATGCTGAAGGAATACTTCACAGCTGATACAGGAGGTGCGTCCTATGTTGAGAGAGTTGTGGCGAAGCAAGACGCAAAGCTTTGCATAACAAGAGAAGGGGCCAACAGTTGGTCTTTGCAACAGCAGCAGTATCTCGAGTATGTTAAAGCCTTCTTTTCGCAGAAAACCTCGAAACTCGGCAGTACTTCCACCACAACGTACATCTGTGCCGCTGCGGTAATTCCAGAAAGCGAGTGTGACGACGGACCCGTCACTGCACAATCGTGGCAGACCGAGACCATCGATAATGTGAAAGTGAGTGACACCTTAAAACCAGAGGAAAGAAAACAGTTAAGATGCTTATTGAACCAATTTAGTTACATATTCTCAGATAGACCAAAGGTTGCAAGGGTTAATTACCATCATATCGAACTAACTAGCTCTAAAGTTGTGAGACAGAAACCTTATCCCATACCTATGAGATTAGTGGACGCAGTAAAGAAAGAGATCGAGGATATGGCAGATGCGGGAATCATTGAAAAATCTACGTCCCCCTTCTGTAGTCCTATAGTGGTAGTGCAGAAAAAAGATGGTAGTGTGCGTATATGTGGAGACTATCGGAAAATAAACACTATTACAAAAACAGATGCAGAACCAATGTGTGACCAAAGAGCTATTTTCTCCAGACTGACTGAATCCAAGTTCTTTAGCAAACTCGATTTAACAAAAGGTTTTTTCCAGATACCTTTACACCCTGAGAGTCGAGAGGTCACAGCTTTTACCAGTCCTGCAGGTCTGTACCAGTTCAGAGTACTTCCGTTCGGACTCTCGAACTCACCAGCTGTATTCAACAGGGTCATGAGACAAGTGTTGCAAGGCGTCAAAGGAGTGGAAGCATTCATTGACGATATTCTGGTTCACTCCTCTACGTTCGAGGAGCATCTGAAGATCCTTGAGGAGGTATTCCAGCGGTTACGGTGTGCAAATATGACTGTCAAGCCAAGTAAGTGTGAAATTGGATTTAAAGAAGTGCAGTATCTTGGCCATACTTTAGGTGAGGGAAGGTGTAGCTGTCAGAACGACAAAATTAAGAAGATTAAAGATGCACCACGACCCACGACTAAGAAACAAGTACGATCTTTCTTGGGGCTGACGGGGTATTACCGTAGCTTTGTGCCTAACTTCGCAGTGTTAGCTCTCCCACTTTTTGACTTGCTTAAGAAACACGCTCCGAATAAGATTCGCTGGGGAGATGAGCAGGAGGATGCTTTCAATTCACTGAAAAAATTGTTGTGTAAGCAGCCCATTCTTCAGTTGCCAAATTTTCAAAAACCTTTTATCCTTCGAACAGATGCTTCACAGGATGGTGTAGGAGCAGTTTTGATGCAGGAAACGGATGGTGAGATCTATCCCGTGGCCTACCACAGCCGCAAGTTAAAGTCTGTCGAGAGGAACTACAGTACGGTCGAGAAGGAACTGCTGGCAGTCGTCGACGGAATCAAAAAGTATTATTTCTACCTCTACGGAGACAAGTTCCTGCTGGAGACCGACCACATGCCTCTGGAGAGTCTACGCACGTCGAAGAACGCGAACGCTCGTCTGATGCGCTGGGCAATGTATCTTCAGCAGTTCAACTTCGCCATCCGCTACATAAAAGGGAGTGCAAATGTTGGCGCCGATTTTCTCTCTCGTCTCGTGGAGAACAACTGGCAGGACTCGGAGGAATCTCTGCGCAGTGATCAGAGAGGAGCGCAGCTGTGTGATGGGACTAAGTGTATGAGCCGATGATGACAATTATTGCAAGTGCGTGTTTATCAAAGACTAATTAATCTAGAAATAGATTTAACGAAAGAACACTTTTCTTCGTAAAGTTTTTTTTTCACAAGTTCGCTTCATATTTTCTTCAGTACATTTTGATTGTATTTGAAAATTTGGAATCGCTTAAGTTTATCCATGTGTTATTACGAATATTAACGGAAACTGTGAAGAGGGAAGTCGTCTTAATGATTATGTGCAGAAATTTTTTCCTTCAGAGAAAAATTTATTTTCGGAGGGGGCGAATGTCCAGGTGTTCATTTGGACATTCATTTAAATAATAGAAATAAATAGGAACACCTGACAACTACTCGTTGCCATGGAAACCCAAGCGACATGTGGCAACTCTTGGGTACCTGTGCGCATGCGCGTGACAAACGGGCAGGTGGGCACGAGTCACGTTCACTCTCTCTCACGACTCACGGAAGAAAAGGTAGCAACCTGAGCTGAAACTGATTTTAGAAAATCACTGCTGATCGGCGACCTGCAGGCCGCATCGCCGTCATCGGAAATTGAATATCTCCTCAGCCTCAGCCTCAACCTCATACAGTTG
>NC_091576.1:20988251-20990751 GCF_042767895.1 Penaeus vannamei
AGTGACTGACATCATTATCCCATGTGTCGAAATATCCGAGGCAAGGAAAGAGTCATTAGGGCTAAGTAACCCGACCAAGCATGCACTTCGCTGTATAATAGGGAAAGAGGGTGCACGCTTAGTCATAATTCCTTCTTTCTCGGTCTTTTGTATCGTCTCTTTCGTTTCTTTCTTTCTTTTCTTTTTATCATATGCATATCATATGTATATATATATATATATATATATATATATATATATATATATATATATATATATATATATATATATATATATACATATATATATATATATATATGTATATATATAAATATATATATATATATATATATATATATATATATATATATATATATATATATATATATATATATATATATATATTGATGTCCTTTCTTTGATTTTCCTTTGTATATTATATGGTGGTTTCTTTTGAAATATAATCATATATATTCGAAATACACACACACACACAAAAAACGAGCATAAACCGATTTTCCATCTTCTTCCAAGTTAATGTCTTTTCCTTGTTTTATCCGTGTGTCCTTTGGCGGTTTTCCATTATTCTCACACGCCTATCTCTGTCATCCTCCCCCTGCTGGCACTTTCTCCTTGTAGCACTTCCCTCTTCCGTGTTCTGCCAGGGATTTTTATCAGTATCTCTTTACGTGACTTTATTGTTTGCATTAATGGTATTGTCATTATCACATCTGTATATGTTAATTCGACTTCTGTTATCATTATTAGTATTATCTTTGTCATTTTCATTATCATTATTAGTATTCTTATTATTGGTATGGGTATTATCAGTGAATATTGGTATTATTATTATCATTATCATAATTATAATCATAATCACAGTCATAATCATAATCATAATTATTGTTATTATTATCATTATTATTGTTATTGTTTTTGTTATTATCGTTATTATTATTATTACCATTGATGTTCTCCGTATTGTTATCATATATCCTCATTTTTATCATCATCAGCAGCATCATAATGATAATAATGATAACAATGATAGTAAATGTTGATGTAAATGTTGATTTAAATGTTGATGTAAATGATGATGATGATGATGATGGTAAAGATTTTGATAATGGTAATGATAAAAATGATGATAATATTCATATCAATAGTAATGATAGTAATGATGAGAATAATGATAATAAAATAATAATAATGATGATGATAGCAATAACAATAATAATGATAATGATGATGATGATGATGATGATGATGATGATTATGATGATGATGATGATGATAATAGAATAATGATAAGAATAATTATAATGATGATAATAAAATAGTAATGATAGCAACGGTAATGATAATGATGATGTAACAAAGATGATAATGAAAATACTATCGACAGTGAAAGTAATATTGATGATAATAGTAATTATAGTAGCACTGCTAATAGTGATATGGATACAGTAATTATAACAATGGTAATCATACCAAACATAATGATGATAATGGCAGTAATAATAATAATAATAATAATAATAATAATAATAATAATAATAATAATAATAATAATAATAATAATGATGATGGTAATATAATAATGATAATGATAGTAATTTTTATTATTGTTATTATTGTTATTACTTTAATCATTATTATTATTATCATAATGATAATGATAATGATAATAAAAATTAAGCAATGTTAATAGTAATATAATAATAATAATGATAATAATAATAAAAAATAATAATAATAATAATAAAAGTGATAACAATAATGATGATAATGAATATAATTATAATAATGATAATGATAATAACAATGATAATAGTAACAATGATGATGAAAATGATTATGACAATAATGATGATAATAATGATAAAAAGGATAATGATTATGATAATATCAACAATTATAAAAATGACAATGTTGATAATAATACCTATAACAGTAAATGATAATAACCACAACAATAATAATGGTAATGATGATGATGATGATGATGATGATGATGATGATGATGATGATGATGATGATGATGATGATGATGATGATGATGATGATGATGATGATGATGATGAGGATGAGGATGAGGATGATGATGATAATAATAATAATAATTATTATTATAATAATAATAATAGTAATAATAATAATGATGATGATAATCATCATGTCATCATCATCATCATCATCATCATCATCATCATAATGAAAATTATAGTAATAAGGAAAATAAATAAAAGCAATTATAGCAATAATGATAAAAATAATTATGATAAGTATAATGATAGTGGCAATAATAATGATAGCAGTAATAATGAAAATGATAATATTTGTAATGATATTATTAATAGTAATAAAGAAAATGATGACTATAGTAGTAATATTAAGGATGATGATAATGATAATAATGATATAAATAACAATAATAATGATATTAATAACAATATTTATAATAGTAATAATAACAATAATGATGATTATGATAACAAAAAATACCAAAATAATGATAAGC
>NC_091576.1:20995751-20998251 GCF_042767895.1 Penaeus vannamei
GAATGTTTATACATTATGAATATATAACCTGACAACAAAAACGGTCACTCTAACCCTATATATATCTATACATATCTATATCTATATCTATCTATCTATATATATACTATATGTATATACATGCATATATACATACATGTGTGTGTGTGTGTGTGTGTGTGTGTGTGCGTGTGTGTGTGTGTGTGTGTGTGTGTGTGTGTGTGTGTGTGTGTGTGTGTGTGTGTGTGAAAATTATAACCTCTCCGATCGGGATTCGATCCCTCGCCGCCAATGCACGTGAATTCAAGACGGCCGACCAGACCACTGTACAACGACCCACTGTAAAAGGAGCGAGCAACTAGGAGCTTACTACCATCCAAAGAGATTACCTACCTACTTATATATGAGTAAGGATAGCGAAGTTTCACACTCACTCCCCGTGGGCATTCGATATTTATGGACAGAGCAGGACAAATCCGAAATCAGATAACCTGAGGTGCATTCTACGGAAGATGGAATAATTTTATAGATAAATAGATATATATATATATAGATAGATAGATATTGAAATTATGTATATATAAAATTTATGTGTGTAAATATATATATATATATATATATATATATATATATATATATACATATATACATATATATATATATATAAATATATATATATATATATATATATATATATATATATATATATATATATATATATATATATATATATATATATATATATGTGTGTGTGTGTGTGTGTGTGTGTGTGTGTGTGTGTGTGTGTGTGTGTGCGTATGTGTGTTAAGTAACCGTTTTCCTTATTATTTCTTTATTCTAAAAGGGGAGTGATCACCGGTTCACCATAGCAGATGTTATGGTGAACCGGCCACCGTGGTGCATTAGAATATATATTTTTGTATAGGAAAAGTATCCTTTACATATTTATTAAAACGTGTTTGTGTTTCTTTCACAGTTTATTTCTATGTATATCAGTAGCAAAGAAAGGCTGAAGAGGCTTGACGGCGCGCAGATTGGATTATCTTCGTGACACGCCGCCAATAATAAGCAAAAAGAAAGATATCTTTCCTCTGTAGTATATAAACCTCTTCCCGAAAACTTAAGAATCTAAATGACTCATACATACTCTGATATGTATGAAACCAAAAATAGATAAACATGTTTTTCCCGAACTTCTTTCCAAACACGTAAATACACATACGCTCTGCAACATGATTAACGTTATTCATCTTGCTTCCAACACATCAGCATATTCATACATATTAATAGAACATTATCAAGGTATTATCGTCATATCAATAGGAATGAGCTGGGGATTTAGTACATACATACATATATATACATATATCTACCGAATGCCCACGTGGAGTTTGTGTAAAACTTCGCTATCCTTGCTCATATATGAGTAGATAGGAAATGCACACTCCCTTTAGTGAATCGTGTAGCTCATTGGTTAGAGTGTCTGTCTTGCAGTTACCTGCCTGCACTAGCGGCGAGGGTTCGAATCCCAATTGGAGAGGTTATTTATTCATCATATCAATGAACTAGTGCATTATTCTATCTTTCATATATATATATATATATATATATATATATATATATATATATATATATATATATGTGTGTGTGTGTGTGTGTGTGTGTGTGTGTGTGTGTGTGTGTGTGTGAGTGTGTGTGTGTGTGTGTGTGTGTGTGTGTGTGTGTGTGTGTGTGTATACATAGGTATTTATATATATATATATATATATATATATATATATATATATATATATATATATATATATATATATATATATATATATATATATATGTCTGTATGTATGTATGTATATTGCAGCTTCCCAAGAACTTTGTCCTTTACACATAAGTTATTATTCAGGCCCTGGCTAGGGTCCCTGCCCTGAAAAAAAAACTAACACAATCAATCCCCATCCAACTGAACTGAATACAAGGGGGCCGGCCACAGGGCTATATATTAACAACTTTCATACCGTATATCCATAAACTATAAACCATAACCACAGACCTGCTTAAGTTCACTTTTTCTCAGCAGCCACAAGGAGATGGAGTTCTTGGGTGCATTAGAAAGGTCTCAAGGTCCTGTGTGGCTTAGGCTATGGGGCGTTCCAATAAGGGGCCTTTATAAGGGGTCAGGATGCAAACCCCCCCTAAAATCATACCACTTAAATATTGAAGCAACAGTACATGGTTTCAGGTTCATTTAGGATGCTATGGAAACCTATCACAGAGTAAATCACTAGATTAGACTGGCTACGGTATGGAAATTTTCGTACCCCTTATAGACCCCTTAAGTACACCCCAAAACAATGGCAAGGGTTACAGAGGGGATCCAGGGTGCTACGGAAAGCTATCAGAGTAAAGAGAATGAATATTGTTTGAGTAATCGTATACCCCTTATAGACCCCTTAAACACCCCTAAACAACGGAATGGGTTAGGGAGATGATCGAGGGTGCTATGGAAGGCTACGATAGAGTAGGG
>NC_091576.1:21003251-21005751 GCF_042767895.1 Penaeus vannamei
GACACCGAGTGCAGATGCGGCAGATAATGGGGACATTAGGCAATACTTTTTCTCCTGCAAATTGACGCGTCCCGTATTTGGATGGAATTTCTGGTAAAACACATAGTTTTCAGTGCATTTAGCTACACTAATGGGGCTGCAAGCACAGTGCTGCGATTGTTTTCATCATTTTCGTGGTGCACACCATTACCATGATCAAGAAAATAGATATTGTGCGTTCCTGTGACAAGACTGAATGGAAGCAAAGTCAAGATTATCGGGCATGTTTCGAGTTGATGCGTGTTATTGCCAACAAAGAGGGCAGAGACATGAAAATCCGTCTGGCGATGGAACATTAAAACGAAAATTAAGCTTTTTACAATGATATACTTGTAGTTTGGAAGAGTCTGGGGGAAGAATATGCAATGCGACTAATAGCAAGGGAAAGGGGATATTCCTAAATGTGGAACACAAAAGAAGGTTAAAGATGATAAAGATCAAGAATTAGACAAACACGAATATACATATAAATACAATAAGAAAAAACTATAAAGGAATAAAATTAGACAAATAAAAAAACAATAAAGAACGGTTTGATTTTATACAAAAAAGAGAAGACAGCATTGCACACGCGCATTATACCTATACAAACCATTCTCGAAAGTGACATGCATGAGGACAAAACATGTGTAGAGAAGGCTATAAGAGAAGTGAGGGAAAGAGGTGAACGGGGAGAAACCTCTGACAAAAACCATCTCCAAACAAACTGGCTGGTTTCCACTGATGATGTTGAATTCCATCAGGCCTTTAACTTCTGTTTATTTTTATTTCATACCCACACCGGAGATGCGATACCGGAATCCTTGGCTTGTGCTCTTTGCAGATGACACAAAGCTCTGTGATATAATGAGGGGGAGACAAAGTTGGTAAGTAATTTCCCTGAAACGTAATAGCCGGAGGGTTTTTGAAGCGTATATAAAAGGGAAAGACAAGTGGATACTTTGAAATAACGTTGATCTAATAAGCGGAACTTGGTTAACAAGTTAACAAACAGGATGTAGGTTGAGTAGAGGAAATTGAAAGGGAAAAAATTGCATTTTTAGTTTTAAAATTCACGTTAGAACAAAGAAGCAAGCTAAATGAATCTTTATGGCTTTCTAGGAAATAGACATCAAAGTAAATCCACAAATCTGGATGTTCGGGGTTACAAAGTAGAAGATGAAGATAAATAAATATATAAATAAATATACAAGAATAACTAGATAAATGAATAAAATTTGGGAACAGAAATTACAGAAATATCTTTCCCAATGGGACTGTAAGTTCAGAAAAAAGTGCAAAGACAAGCGACGACTATGATGAGGGATGACAGTCGGCGAAAAAGGAAAACCAATCAGAACGTGTTTGTAGGTAATCGAATACGGCTTGAGAACAAAGGCCTTAAAGAAAAGAAAGGTTAATTATGGCGATCAAAGGTACCCTGTTCCCACGCTGCTCTTAATAATCTATTCATTCTTCTTCTTTAATCCTATTCCGTTTACTGCCATGATTAAGTTTGCACGGCCATCTTCCAATGGCTTATCCCAGCTCATTTAGCGAAGGCATCGGGGGGTAAGCCTTGCCTTTCTTGGTAGCGCTTAATCGAATGAGTTTCTTCTTATCCTTCTTCTTCCCTTCCTTCTTTTGCTTTTTGTAGTATTTACTCTTTTCGTTGGCATTCCCCTGCTTTATTAGTAATTTAGCTGTTGTATCAAAATTCAATAGCTTTACCAATATTTTATTAATATTCACCTGGTTAATTATTTAACTGCTTTATCAATCTTTATCAGTCCGTATTTTTTTCTAACAGATATTAGCAGCTTTATCCGCCTTCACTTGCTTTATAAGTAATCCTCTATTTTATAAGTGTTCAACAGCTTATTCAATATTCTTTTGTCCTTTTTTGGTGCCTTCGCATATTATGAATATTCTCCTGCTTTATCAACATTGCCTTACTTTATCAGTATTCACCTGCTTTGCCAATAACCACCTGCTCTATCAATAATCACCTGTTTTATCAATACTTACTTTACCAATATTCATATATTTTATCTATATTCACCTTCTCTATCAGGATCCACTTACTCTATCATCACTCTATTAATAAAGCCATACTTGACAAATATTTAAATCTTCCCCTGCGACAAACGTTCCTTGGCTGACACCCTCATCCCTCAGTCGGCATAACCAAGACCTGAAAGAGGCAGCGAAGCAAGGGAGTTATCGGGGTGAAGGAAGCGATCTCGCAGGTGCTGAGCATCCCCTTTGATCTGAGGGGAAGATGCAAGGCGTGCGGTGTCTTGTTTGGCTTCTTCCTTCTCTGTCTGTCTGTTTGTTTGTCTTTTTCTGTTTTCGTTCTCTGTGACTGCTTTTCGGTCATTCTCAGTCTCTGTCTGTCTGTTTGTCTTTCTTTTTGCCTGTCTGTTAGTCTCTGTCTCTGTCTCTCTCTCTCTCTCTCTCTCTCTCTCTCTCTCTCTCTCTC
>NC_091576.1:21020751-21023251 GCF_042767895.1 Penaeus vannamei
CTCTGTTAGCTCGCGTGTCATCAGCCGTTACGAGGTCCGACTGGAGGCACTGCGTCAGGGCATCGGCGGCTGCTTCGTCATCCCTCTGCTCCTGACGGCGGCCGCTGCTCACCGGGACGCGAGCCGAGCGGAGATTAAGGATGGCGAGGCGCAGCCGGGCGTGAATGGGTCGCTAATTAGGCTCTCATCCCCGGGCATGGCGGTGACGAGCGGCGAGACGGGTGCTTGGACTGACAGCTCGTTTGTCTTGGCTGCGTCGCCGTCGCCAGGCAACGCCCGTCTTCAGGAGGGAGACGCCATGACTCTCTTTCCGGACCCGACGCGCGACGTCGAGGGCTGGTACGCCGACGCCACGGACGCCCTCGTCGCGAATCAAACGCGTCTCGACCTCGACGCCAACAGCAGCTTCCTGGGCGCCCTGAACGGCTCCTCCTTCGACGCCGCCGAGGCCAACGCCACGGACGACTACGACTACGACTACGACAAGGCGCTTGAAACCTTCTTCTGGCGCGAGCTCACGCCCACCCTCGTCGTGTACGCCGTGACGTACGTGCTGGGCGTGGTGGGGAACGCCCTCATCATCTTCACCATCTACCGGTACCGACGTCTCAAGACCACGACCAACGTCTTCCTCGCCTCCCTGGCCACCGCCGACCTGCTGCTCATCCTGATGTGCATCCCCGTCAAGGTAGGTGCTGGCGCGTTGGTTCCTCTCCGGTCGCCCCGAGAGCCTCCTCAGATTACAAAGGTGCTCGGGGTTGTCTTTCCATAAATGGCGTCCGTATGGGAATGCATTGTGTATCAGCTTCTCGACGCGAAGGCAGATGATGCGGTATAGCACTCACAACGACAATAGTGGTTCGCTTCTGTACAAGGAAGGGACCGATACTTCAATGACGTCTGGCCGAGGAACAATAATCCCTATTGTCTTCGATTTTTGGCTCGACCCGTCTTGACATAACCACTTGGAAATTTCAACAAGGGGATTGGGCGGCAAGGGGGAGAAAGGTCTAACGGAGAGAGGGACGAGAAAGAGGGGAATTTTGTGTATGTGTATGCGTGTGTGTGTGTGTGTGTGTGTGTGTGTGTGTGTGTGTGTGTGTGTGTGTGTGTTTGTAAATATGTGTGAGAGAGAGAAAGATGGGGGGGGGGGGAGTGATAAGAAGAGATTGAGAGGGATACAGAGAGAAAGAGAGAGAGAGAGGTCACTGGGTACATAAAATGAAGGGCTTGAGCGAAAGACCGAGATGGAGAAAACAAGATGTAAAGATTCCTTTTTTATCTGTTCTCAATGAAGAGTATAAAAATGTATCAACAACGACAGCAAAAGAAAAATATATGTTCCTAATCTGTCTTGAAATGGAGAGAAAAAGTGTAAATATGCGTTGACAAGTATGGTTATATGATTCTGTATTTTCTATCCAGGCAAAAAAACTAATAACGGTTTCATAGAACCGTTAACATTAGTACTTTACCATCATTACATTTATGGAAATACTCACTTTCACATTAATTAATGACAAGATCTATTCAATTCTATGATGAAAAGCAATTCAGCCGCCAATCTTAATGTAAATTATTTCAATTTACATGGAGCGAAAATCTATGAAAGAAACTTAGAATAGGATTACTGATTTATATGTAATGAATCATATATAGGGTATATGCTATGCGAGGAAATTAATATATTACAAACATTTCTGTGATGATGATGGGATATAAAAAACTAGTGTTAATGATGGTTATAACAATAACTAATTACCAATAATAGCATATATAATAATAACAACAATAATGATGATGACGATAGTAATGATAGTAATAACTATAATGAAAATAACATTAAAAATGATACTAATAATGATAATGGTGATGATGATGATGATGATGATGATAATAATAATAATAATGATAATAATAATAATAATAATAATAATAATAATAACAATGATAATAATAACAACAATAATAATGATGATAACAATAATAGAAATAACAATAGCAACACAAACAACAACAACCATGATGATAATGATAATAATATTACTACTAATAATAATAATGATGATTATGACAATAACAATAATAATGATAGCAATAATGATAATGATAATAATCATAATGGTAATGATAATGATAATGATGATGATGAGGATAACAAAGATAATATTAACAGAAACAAAGATAGTCGCTGAACAACACGGAATTAAAACTCAATATCATTAATGGAGAAAGTCAGGTTGAAAATTCCGTAAAATAATTAGAAAAGAGACAGTTGGAAAAGCAAAAAAGCAGAATTTAAAAGAAATATTCCTTCGAGTTGGTCTCCATTTAAACTTTGTTCAGCCACGTGCCGTGTTGTAGCTGATTGAATAAAATCGGTTATGCAAGTTATGCTGGCTTATTGCAATTGATTTGATGTTATTTAGTTTTTGATATGGGATGTCCGATGTCATTCAGCTTCTATTAGGTCAGTGCATTGTGCAATATGATCTCTAAT
>NC_091576.1:21048251-21050732 GCF_042767895.1 Penaeus vannamei
ATATTTCAACCCCGCACGTCGATCGCAGGCTCCATTCAGCCGTGAATACGTGGAGGATTCTTTGTGTTCCAGGGCGGGGGCTGTGGGATGGAAACCCTCTCCATATGACGCTGCTGGATATCGTAGTGACCCTCATCTCGTATATATTCTGTACAGCTCATTTATCACATTTCACCCGCAATTTCTTTGGAAATATTCATGCCGCCCCCTACTATCGGGGCTAGGGAAGGGAGGGGGGGGGGCAGGGGTGTAAGTCCTTCCTCTTAGAGAAGCAGAGACCAGCGGCACCGTTGCTAACAGTGTGGTACGATCCGCGTAGGTATTCTGAACAATAGCGAAACTGAGAGGTGGAGGATTCCACTTCCTATTTTTCCCAAAAAACAAAACATACGTAAAAAATGTATGGTAAACACGTCATATACAATATATGAAAAATAACACTGTTGTACAAGTGGACTGCTAAAAATAGCAATAATAACAATAGTAAGAAAGATATATAAATAAGATGAGTAAAATAGTGTTTTTTTTTTTTTTTTTTTTTTTTTTTTTTTTTTTTTTTTTTTTTTAATAGAAAACTAGAATTTGTAAAAATACCTTCAAAGTGATGTACGGTTTATCTTATTTTCCTCGTGTATAACGATAATAAGTGACTTATTGAAGAAAATCAACAAACACCTAAAAACAAGTGACCTTCTTCTCGCCAGTGTGAAACCGCTTGTTGACTCACATTCATCAGCGGGGAAGTGCGAGTTCCCATACACTATAGGGAGTGATTATAGACTGTGCGTTGGCAGCCCTATTGTACGGTGATGAATGCAACCAACGCTCAACTTAACAAAGGAAGCTACCTATAAAAGTACCTTGAATAGTATCTTGTTTTCTTTTAGTTTTTGTTTTTTGTTTTTTGTTTTTCAAGAGAATTACTGGAACGGGAAATCGTGGCAGCACAGTTTCCAACTCCATGCTATAATTAGATAGAAAAGAGAATATTTATCAAGGGAAAGAAAGCAAGAGAGAAAGAGAAGGAGTGAGTGATGGAGGGATGAGGTAGGATGAAAAGAAAAGAAAATAGTTTGGCTTCGATATTGTGTTTGATGTTTTTTTAAAGGAAATAACTGCCCTCACTCTGGAAACCTATTCTCTGACAAAATGAAACCCTACTCTAAGTATTCCTTAAAATCGATTCCTGTAAGGATTTAGAGCCGGAAAAGAGCTGCACCTTCCTTGGGTTTACTTTTCTTGTTTCTCAAAAAAGAAAAGAAAAAAAAAAGTTCTTTCTTGAACTACTTCTTTATGTCATAAATAGACAAGATAAAAAGACTTTCGGTATTTTCTTGGCTACTTTTCCTAGCCCTTTCTTGTCCTATCTGTTGATGGAAAGGATTGAATCAGCAATGCTTCCATCCTTCCTCCTTCTAAGGTTGATTTAGTCAGAAAACTTGCATGGTCATTTTCTTATTGGCTTGGGTGTCGTCGAGGAAAGGTTGGAACTTCACAGAGAGGAATCGCTATTTTCAGGCAGATTACTGAAACTTAGCAACCTCTTTCTGAACATTTATTTCAGAGTGGAATCGATATTTTCAGGCAGATTACTGAAACTTGACAAAAAAAAATCTGAACCTTTATTTCAGATTGAATCAATATTTCCAGGCAGATTACTGAAACTTAACAACCTCTTTCTGAACATTTATTTCAGAGTGGAATCGATATTTTCAGGCAGATTACTGAAACTTGACAAAAAAAAATTCTGAACCTTTATTTCAGATTGAATCAGTATTTCCAGGCAGATTACTGAAACTTAACAACCTTTTCTAAACACTAATTTCTCGATATTTTCAGGCAACTTACCCTTTCTAGTCTTTCTCTTGCTTAATGACAATACCTGTATTTAATTTTAGTGAATGCTAACTCTTTGTTAATTAACTGCTTTCATCTTATAATCATTTTCCCCGTAGATAAGGAAATCAGGAACCTTATTCATGTTTCTTGCAAGTTCTGATTAAGTACATCTTTAGGGAAGTTTACCACCTTACAAAAACCTCACTGATTGGGTTTTGAAGTGAACTAGAAATCATGAACATGCCATAGTCACAGCGTATTCAACCCAAGTTTAGAAACGAATAGCCACGCGGTACATGATTGAAAGGCTGTTTTCTTTCTTTCTTTCCTTCTTTTTTCTCATTTTAAGAAGAGAAACGAGAAAGAGAGAGAGAGAGAGAGAGAGAGAGAGAGAGAGAGAGAGAGAGAGAGAGAGAGAGAGAGAGAGAGAGAGAGAGAGAGAGAGTGAGTGAGTGAGAGAGAGAGAAAAGAGAAAGAGAGAGAAAAGAGAAAGAGAGCGAGAGATAAAGGAAAAAGAGAGAGCGAGAGAGAAAAGAGAAAGAGAGCGAGAGAGAAAAGAAAAAGAGAGAGACAGAGAGGTGGTCCAAATAAGTCATGCCACCTACGGAAAATAGCAACAACTCCCTTTCTCTCTCTCTCTCT
>NC_091576.1:21051232-21053732 GCF_042767895.1 Penaeus vannamei
ATAATCTCGCTAGTTTCATTTTTCAACTTTATTTTAGTTCATGGCACTAATTGTCTTCTCTTAGCGTGACTCTGGTGTTAAAACAAATGCTTCTTTGTATGGTTTATATAAAGCTGATAAGAATTACAGCTAATTCACGCATATTATCCATGTTCATTATGCATTATGTTCCATGTTATCATTGTATATCATTTCATCAGGATTTTGTTCAATAACGCTGATCTTCCATCATATTCTCTCCAAGATCAGTTTTCTGGTCTTTCTCTCCAAGTATTGTTTCTATATTGCTATCTCCCAACACTCCTACATATTCACATTTAAATCATTAATTGATTCAGTAACTACATCTTGACCTCCTCGTCTTCCTCAATTCAGTGCATAATTCATGTTACCAAGAATCCCACTGCCTTAGCTTGCTTCTTTTCATCAGTTCCACAAAGTTGTAAAAGCAGGTATCATTGTACCTGGTGTCCAGAGGGAAGTCCTTTTCTAACAATTTTTTCCATGACTTCATCATATCTCATTGTTCTGCAATTAGATCTAGTGACGCTGCCAGTGCTTCTCCCTCCCATGACTTAGCTTCACTGTGGCTTCAACTGTTAAGCTTCTTTCGAATTCATTCCCAAATGAATTGTTCGAGATTCCCTGATGTGTCCTCCGCCAATCGTGTCTTGCCTGTTCTGGTCATGGGCTCAGCGGCCTGTTCTCATTTGACACTCTTTATGAAAAGGTCACATGAAGGATGTATGTCACAAACCGGAACGTTGCTGGTGGCGAAAGCAGGCAATCTACCAGACATTTTCCTTGCCTTGTCCTGTAGACGGTACCTTTCCGGCCCAAGGAGCCCTCGTCGTCCCTTGTTTGTGTGGGGCTTCGCTTCCGTAAAGGATTGACACCCAGGACAGGGGTGTCATCCCTCCTAGAAAGGGGGATTCGTGAGAGGCAGCTCCCCTTGAGGACTTACTAGGCTAACACGCGCATGCACACACACACACACACACACACACACACACACACACACACACACACACACACACACACACACACACACACACACGCACGCACATGCACACGCACTCAAGCACACACAAAGACGGTACCCACTTATACTCACCAAAAGGAAATTTTACTTAATAAGAAAAACTGCTTGTTTATGGTCCCCCGCCTCGGGCACAGAGCGTCCGCTTGCCAGAATCCTTCGCCTTCGGGCAATTTGTGGAATAAGTTAAGAGTTGCATCTGTGTTATAAACTCCCAATCGCCGCTACGCAATTTCAGGCTGCGTATCGACCAGGGATGAAACGTGGCGGAAATTTTTGCTTTGTCTCGCGTAAATTATTTGAGTGGCAGACTGTTGCGTCCTTTTATGTTGCAAATCGCGTTGAAGGGAAAATTATTCTACTTCTGGGGGAAAAATGAGGACGATGTTGATGTGATTATTCTTACACTTGTATTGGAAAATGAAAGCACAAGCATGGATACCTATTCTCTTTCTCCTTTTTTCCCCTTCTCCTTTTTAACGACTCGTTCTCTTTCTCTTTTCATTTCTTCTTTTCTTGATCTGTCCCTATTCCTTATGTCTCCTTTTCTCAACTTGCTTGTTTCCAGTCCTCTACTCTCTCTCTCTCTCTCTCTCTCTCTCTCTCTCTCTCTCTCTCTCTCTCTCTCTCTCTCTCTCTCTCTCTCTCTCTCTCTCTCTCTCTCTCTCTCTCTCTCTCTCTCTGTCTCTCTAACGTCTCCGCTGGCTTTTATCTTTTCCATTTTCTCCTTTTCTTCCATTCCTCCTTCTCTTTTCTTCTTCAGTTAGCTGATACGAGAACCAGATGAAAACCAGTTAAGTTTAGAAAACATATGATATATATACACATACACATATATGTACATGTATGTCGAGACCGTTATTTATTCACCATTCAAAAGATCTATTAGTTCTAATCTTAAAGATGTGTAGACGCCACTCAAAAAGTTTTACATATTTTTATATTTGCAAAAGGCACATAATTATAGATTTTTTTTATAGCAAATATAGTAAATTATGATAATCATTTGCGAATAGTATGTTTGTTTAAATGTTAACGATTCATTCAGGGGAAAGCAACAAGTTCGTCGTTTCGACGTCTTGGCTCTACGCTCTGTGCACAGGTATGTAAAGTGCTCGTACAAAAAGTCTAGTTTTCCCCTGACATTATATACTGTAATGCTTAATAAGGCGATTAAAGTAATTAGAAAATCCCACTGTATTGAAGTACAACAATTCTTACGATTCTTGGCTCTCCACTCCGTACACAGAGAGAAGAAAAGGGGAAAATTCATGGCTAAGACAGCACCCATGATGCTTTGTCGTTAGGAACATTTAGTTTGTTGATTCCTTATTCATTTTTGGTCCATAGATACAGCAAAGGAATTAGTCATACGTGACAGTTCCGGCAGTATGAATGCACAGATTGAGAATGGAATTATTCATTAAAGTAAAGTGTAAGAGAGGAAAATGATGAAGATTA
>NC_091576.1:21074663-21079663 GCF_042767895.1 Penaeus vannamei
TATATATTTCTCTCTCTCTCTCTCTCTCTCTCTCTCTCTCTCTCTCTCTCTCTCTCTCTCTCTCTCTCTCTCTCTCTCTCTCTCTCTCTCTCTCTCTCTCTTCTTTTTGAACCCCTAACAATAAGAAAAAGGTTATAGATGAACTTCAAAATCTCCTACCAAATAAATAAATATGGCAGACTTTTCTTTTCCCGAAAATCAAGAATCGGCGAAACCAATATGGCCGCTGGGGGGGGGGGGGTAATTTCATTTTGCTAAGGTTTGTTTATTGTTTCGGGGTGACCGAAAGGGTAGCTTTTCACCGTAGTTGCGGCATGAAAGTTGGTCAAATATGCAACACCCTTGTGGCGTATGTGTGTGTGAGGAGGGGGGGGGGGTCATTCATTTAATTATCTGTCTCTCTGTCTATCTTCACCTCTATCTTTTCTCTTTTCTCTGTGTGCATATACATATATAAACATACGTACCTATACACACACACACACACATGCTTATATATATATATATATATATATATATATATATATATATATATATATATATATATATATATATATATATATATATATACATATACTAACATATATATATATATATATATATATATATATATATATATATATATATATATATATATATATATATATATATATATATATATATTTTTTATGTCGACACATACACGCGTTTTTTTGGAAGTGCGGATATTGGCATTGTTGATATTTTTTCACCACGATGCATAAACTAACCTGTAAATCAGAGGTTCCTCATTCAATTTGAATACATTTCATTCAAGAGCAGTTTACAATAAACTACACAATAAGAAGCGAGAAACTCAAATGTATTTCTGTATTCATATTTTTTTCTGTAAAGCATAAAAAACTGGGATTTTTTTTTTCTCTCTCTCTCTTTTTTTGTGTGTGGGGGGGGGGGGATTTTGAGAAACGAGTCTTTTTACAATACGAAATACACATTTGCTTCATTTTTCTTTCTTGTTGCACATTCAAGATAAAGTCATCAGAGTCAGAGTTTATCCAGAGTTCATTCTGAATGCGACTGACATTATAAATTCACATGTATTGATAAGAATATATACATACATATATAAAGCCTTTAGTCAGGAATCACTTACTCTCGACATCCGGCTCCAGGAATATCTAAAGCCTTACGTCGTTCGTTCAAGCGGATCGGAATGCAGCTTGAGCTCGTTCGCGCAGCTCAACGTGCAACGGTGTGATCTCGTCTCGCCTGCATGACGCTTGCTCGTTGACGGTTGTTCATTACTAGCGAACAATGGGAGTTTTCATTTGTTGACGTATTAGTTATAATATACATATATGTATATTATATATATATATATATATATATATATATATATATATATATATATATATATATATATATATATATATATATATATATATATATATATATATATATATATATTCAGCACTTATCTGTCTAGCTATCTATCTAACTACCTATCTATTACCTATCTATCTATTCATCAATCTATCTATTACTTTATCTGTCTCTTTTCAATGAACTGTTTATTTATCAATCTATTGGTTATTTATCTATATTTTATCCACTGGCCTGTGATCTCTTCATATCCATTTCTTTTTTGTTTATTCCATCTTTCTAGAAAAAACAATTCGGTTAACGTTTGTCTTTGCTTTTTGCGCGAATATGAGAGTGAGAGTTCGCAATCTGATCTTGTCACGTTATATATAAACAAAAGATATAGAGAGAAATCCGATTCTCGATATCCGGCTTTCAACAGTCAGCAACATCTACTTCAGCCATTTCCTCTGTCATTCGCGATATGCATTAGCACGAAAGCACAATCTTATATAGTTTTTTAAAATATTTATTTTCTTTTAAAAACTGTGTTTTCTTTTACAAAATGTGTCTCATCTACAGTATAAGTATATATCATAATAGCAAATACATCTAAACCAACTATGCCCTTATCTCCATGATTTCATTTCCAAAGCACTCCATCCCCTTCAGCTCAGAGTTTTTCATACCCTCAAAAACTTTCGTCCTTCCATAAATTCAGACAAAGGAAAAAAATAAAACATTTTGAAAAACCGACTCCCTTTTTACCTACAAATTCCTGTTAGGTAAATTGGTGGGAGAATTCCCGTGCGTTTGCGTAAGGAAAGTAAGGAATTGAAAAGATCTTTTACGTATCCGTATGTCTGTCTTTCTATTTGTCTATCTATCTATCTCTATATAAATACCTAGCTATATGTAAATATATATGTATTTATCTGTCTGTCCATCTGTATATTTATCTATCCATCTATCTTTCTACCCATCTCCCTATCTCTCCACCTATCTCTTTTATATACATACATACATGTTCATGCTTGAATATTAGCAGAGAGAGAGAGAGAGAGAGAGAGAGAGAGAGAGAGAGAGAGAGAGAGAGAGAGAGAGAGAGAGAGAGAGAGAGAGAGAGAGAGAGAGAGAGAGAGACTGACAGGCAGACAGTTAGAGAAATAGATTAATAGATGTATAGACAGATAAACAGATAATGAAGAAGAGGGATAGCAGAGAGAGAGGGGGGGAGAGGGAGGGAGGAAAGGAGAGAGAGAGAAAGTGATAGATATATAAACAATTACATAGATAGATAAGCAGAGGCATGGAGAAACAAACATTCGGACTGAGACACAGAGAGACAGACAAAGACAGAAGATAGAATCAGACACCAAAGACGAACAGAACGACAATCAGAAACAGAAACAACGAAACGAGGCGTAAAAAGAAAGAAAGAAAAAAAGGGAAAGGAACCACAGATACAGACGAGCTCCCAAATAACCGCCCTCGGACCAGCGCCATGATAAAGGACCCTCCAGGACCCCCTTTGTAGCACGCAACAGCCGGAGATATTTCGTCTCGAGAACCATTGGCCGGCGGATACACAGGCCGGCCTCGGGTATCGCTCTTTAGGCGTGAGAGGGGCGAGAAGGGGATAAAAAAAGATAAAAAAAGAGGGGGAGGAGAGAGGAATAAAAGAGGGATATGAGAGGGAAGAGAGAGGGATAAAAGAGGGAGAAATAGAGTGGAACGAGAGGGGAATAAAAGAGAGGGAGAGAAGGGGATACACAGGCCAGCCTCGGGTATCGCTCTTTAGGCGTGAGAGGGGCGAGAGGGGGATAAAAAAAAAAAGAGGGGGAGGAGAGAGGAATAAAAGAGGGATATGAGAGGGAAGAGAAAGGGATAAAAGAGGGAGAAATAGAGTGGAACGAGAGGGGATTAAAAGAGAGGGAGAGAAGGGGATACACAGGCCAGCCTCGGGTATCGCTCTTTAGGCGTGAGAGGGGCGAGAGGGGGATAAAAAAAATAAAAAAAGAGGGGGAGGAGAGAGAGGAATAAAAGAGAGAGATGAGAGAGGAAAAGAGAGGGATAAAAGAGGGAGAAATAGAGTGGAACGAGAGGGGAATAAAAGAGAGGGAGAGAAGGGGATACACAGGCCAGCCTCGGGTATCGCTCTTTAGGCGTGAGAGGGGCAAGAAGGGATAAAAAAAACGAAAAAGAAAAAAAGAGGGGAGGAGAGAGGAATAAAAGAGGGAGGAGAGAGGAATAAAAGAGGGATATGAGAGGGAAGAGAGAGGGATAAAAGAGGGATATGAGAGGGAGAAATAGAGTGGAACGAGAGGGGAATGAAAGAGAGGGAGAGAAGGGGATGTACAGGCCAGCCTCGGGTATCGCTCCTTAGGCGTGAGGAGGCGAGGGGGCGAGAGGGGGATAAAAAAAAGAAAAAGAAAAAAAAGAGGGGGGAGGAGAGAGGAATAAAAGAAGGATATGAGAGGGAAGAGAGAGGGATAAAGGAGGGAGAAATAGGGAGTGGAACGAGAGGGGAATAAAAGAGAGGGAGAGAAGGGGATACACAGGCCGGCCTCGGGTATCGCTCTTTAGGCGTGAGAGGGGCGAGAAGGGGATAAAAAAATAAATAAAAAAAGAGGGGGAAGAGAGAGGAATAAAGAGGGATATGAGAGGGAAGAGAGAGGGATAAAAGAGGGAGAAATAGAGTGGAACGAGAGGGGAATAAAAGAGAGGGAGAGAAGGGGTTACACAGGCCAGCCTCGGCTATCGCTCTTTAGGCGTCAGAGGGGCCAGAGGGGGATAAAAAAAAGAAAAAGAAAAAAAGAGGGGGAGGAGAGAGGAATAAAAGAGGGATATGAGAGGGAAGTGAGAGGGATAAAAGAGGGATACGAGAGGGAGAAATAGAGTGGAACCAGACGGGAATAAAAGAGAGGGAGAGAAAGCGAACCACAGGCCAGTCTCGCGTATCGCTCTTTAGGCGTGAGAGGCGAAGGGGCGAGAAGGGGATAAAAAAAGAAAAAGAAAAAAGAGGGGGAGGAGAGAGGAATAAAAGAGGGATATGAGAGGGAGGAGAGAGGGATAAAAGAGAGATACGAGAGGGAGAAATAGAGTGGAACGAGAGGGGAATAAAAGAGAGGGAGAGAAGGGGAAACACAGACCAGTCTCGGGTATCGCTCTTTAGGCGTGAGAGGCGAAGGGGCGAGAGGGGGACGAAAAAACGAAAAAAGAGGGATATAGAGGGATATGAGATGGAGGAGAGAGGAATAAAAGAGGGATATGAGAGGAGAATAAAAGAGGCATATGAAAGTGAGGAGAGGAATAAAAGAGGGAGGAGAGAGAGAAATAGAGTGGAACGAGAGGGGAATAAAAGAGAGGGAGAGAGGGGTATTTAGGAAGAGGAAGAGAGTAAAAAAGGACAATGAAAGAGAGGGAGAGAGGGGGATATTTGAAAGAGAAAGAGAAGAAGAACGGAGGATAAAAGAGAGAGAACAAAAGAAAGGAGAACGTGAGGTGGATTAAAGAGAGGAAAGGAGAGAGGAATAAGAGAGTGAAGGAGAAGCATATGAAAGAGAGAGGAGTAAGAGGGAAATAAAAGAGAGGGAGAGAGGGGAGGAAAGGGAAATAAAAGAGACGGAGAGAGAGTAATGCAGAAAAGGGAAATTAGA
>NC_091576.1:21084663-21087163 GCF_042767895.1 Penaeus vannamei
GATAATGATAATCATGATAAAAATAATGATAATGATGAAAACAGGGATAATGATAGAGGTGATAATAATAATTTGATAATGATGATAACAACCAAAATGGGAATACAAATGAAAATATTGATAATAACGATAACAATAGTATCAATAATGATTAAAATAGTAGTAGTGATAGTAATAGTAATGTTACCAGTAACGATAATAAGGATGATGAAAAAATAATAACAATAATGATAAGGAGAAGAAACATTATAACAACAATGATAAGCAAAGTAATAATAATAATAAAGATAATAGTGGCAGTAATAACAACAACAACAGGAATAATAATAATAATAATAATAATAATAATAATAATAATAATAATAATAATAATAATGATAATAATGATAATGATAATGATAATAATAATAATAATAATAATAATAATAATAATAATAATAATAATGATAATAATAATGATAAAAATGAAAATGACAATAACAAAACCAACAAAAATAAAAAAAATAATAATGATAGTAATAACAAAAATGATATTCATGATAATGATCATGACCAACGCTTGGATAAAAAAAACTTTTATAAAGGGTAATCCTTTTTTATTTTATTTATCTTTCTTTTATCCTTTTCACAAGTGTACAAAACTAAATATTTTTTTCCCTTGGCTCTGCCCCCCCCCCAACCTCCAGAGTGTACAGAGCCAAAAGATAAAAATATTAACGGCCTCGGATATCTTCAATTTGATTCGGATCGTCTTTTTTATGATGTTCTAAAAAAAAATATATATAAAATAAAAATCGCACCGGAGATTAAACCCTTTCTCTTACGTGTATGGTTTGTGCGCTCGGGTAAATGAGAGCACGAAAAATGACCTCTAATGATAATCATAACAAGGGGGATCAGTGGAAGTTCAATGGGAAAAAATATATAACAAGTTCTTCTCTCTCCCCATCCGCAGAGATTCTCAATATGAGAGTGTGTGTGTGTGTGTTTCTTCGTGTATGTGTGTGTGTGTGTGTTTCTTTGTTTATGTGTGTGTGTGTGTCTTTGTGTGTGTGTGTGTTTCTTTGTGTATGTGTGTGTTTCTTTGTGTATGTGTGTGTTTCTTTGTGTATGTGTGTGTTTCTTTGTGCATGTGTGTGTTTGTTTCTTTGTGTATGTGTGTGTTTCTTTGTGTATGTTTCTTTGTGTGTGTGTGTAGAAACAACGGAAAATCTCAGCCACAGAGTAATCGCTCGCCAGTGGAACGCGATTCGTGCGGATCGTTAAGACCCCAGACTTAGACTTCATCTCAGGAATCAGTCCCTCGTCAGGAACCGAAGAAAGGGGAACCGCGGGGAGGAGGCGAAGGGACCCGTCGGGCGGTTCCTTCTCGCCTCCAGTCGAAGACGCAGAAGTACATGGGCTCAGGACGTACGCAGGTACACATATACAGATAAACACACACATGCTCAAAGACAGACATGAAACCCACTCATGAAAACGAAAAACACGCAGAAAGGTACACACGTTAACAATGCGTGTTTATGTAAGTGTGTGTCTGTGTGTGTGAATGTGTAGTCACTCCAGTCCTAGCCCATAACGTCACGTCCCTTAGTTGCAGACTTTGTCAACGTGAGCGATGGCTGACTGCAAGAGCGCCTTGCTAATTCGAGTTGTCACAACTTCCGTCATTTTCGCGCAGGCACAGTGTCCCTCCGGGTTGAAAGTCGCCCTTAAGGTGGTTTGGCGCAAATGATGAGAAACTTCGCTCGTTGTCAAGGGGGGAGGGGGAGGAGGAGAGGGGAGGGGGAGGGACTCGTTTAGAGATTGCTCTCAGGGTTTTGACGTGGTTGGGGCTCACTGCTCTACCGGGAGGGAGGGTGAGTGGGGGTGGAATAAAAGGAAAGGGAGGAAAGGAAAGTTTTTAAGAGAGAGGGAGAGAGACAGACAGACAGAGAGAGGGTGGAACGGGGACAGAGAAAGTGAGAGAATGAGGTAAAGAGAGAGGAGTCAGAGAAATGGGAAGGTAAAAAGGGGAAAAAGTGAAAAACGACCACATGCTCTCATACAAACATTCACAATCACACACACACACACACACACGTACACATAACGTCAACCATACACACTTTCTCACCTTTGGTCTTCCTAAGGGGTAGAGTTTGTCGCGAAGAATGTCATCTGATTTGACCCTTTAACATGGAAAATCATAAAATTTACGACCACTGGGTCCTCTTTACGTAGGTGTACTTTGCTGTCTTTATGTTATACTACGGTATTGCGAAGAAAAACATTCTAATTTCTTGTCGTAGGAAATTGCCTGCCTGTAATTTATTTCCATGGTTTATATAACTTACGAGTGTGTGAATGTCTATGATATTTACGTCTCTTATTTATAAAGTGCTCTCTCTCACTCAATTTATCACTGGTTTTGTCTGCCTGCCTCTTTATCTCTCTCTCTCTCTCTCTCTTTTACTCACTCATTCACTCATTCTCTACCGATGTCGGCTTGCCTTCTCTC
>NC_091576.1:21103279-21110779 GCF_042767895.1 Penaeus vannamei
CTTCACTTTATTCTATTTTATTATTTACTCTTTTTTCACTTTGTTTTATTTTCTACTTTATTTCACCTAATTTTTCTTTATTTCGTCTTACTTTATTTTATTTTATGATTTTGTTTTATTTTGTTTTATTTTTTAATTCACTTCATGTTTTTTTTTTTTTTGGGGGGGGGGGACTTGATTTGATTTGATTTGATTTGATTTTCTATTTCATTTCATTTTATTTTATTTCATTCTATTTTTTTTTTTTTTAATTCAGTTAATTTTATTTCACTTTATTCTCTATTTTATTTTATTCTATTTTTTACTTTATTTCATTTTATTTTTTTTTTTTTACTTTATTTAATTTTATATATTTTTTCACTCTATTTCACTCTATATTTGTTTTACTTTATTTTTTATATTTTTTTTGCTTTATTTCAATTCATTTTTTACTTTACCTTATTTCATTTTATTTTATCTTTTACTTTATTCTATTTCCTTCTATTTTTCCTTTATTTGGATTTTTAATTTTTACTCTATTTTATAAGATCTTATCTTATTTTCTTCACTATTTTATTTAATCTTATTCTATTCTCTTATCTTTCCTCTTAATTATCCCGCAGCGAGAGGGCGGCCTTGTCTTATTACCCAAATTCTGAAGAGATTCTTTGTGAATTTGCAAGTCATTATCCAGTTCCTTGCACGCTAACACCCCTCCCCCTCTCTCTCTTTTTTTTTTTTTTTTTTTTTTTTTTTTACTAATTTGCCGAAACGAAGTGAGTGCCAGTTAATTGCTGATTAAGATGAATGGATAAGAAAAGCGAATATATTACGTCTGAGTGAAGAATGACACTGGAGGAATTGCAGGATGAGGAACGATGCTCTGTAATTCACCGGACGAAAAGGCTAATTAAACATACAGTGTAAATTGATACATATTTGTGGAGGAAATTACAGAGTGGATATACATGTTGGAAAAAAGAAGGCACTAATGAGATTTTCGGCCTTATGCGCTGCCAGGGGAAAGGACACTTAATGGATAGGACGATGTGATGCCCAAATGAGACACACGTGCACTGTAATGTTGGTTTTGTATCTTAATTAGGCTTTAGAATGGTTATTAGACACCTTTCCGGGATATTAGGTCAGTGTTAGGCCTACGCGCCTGTTGCTTTCGGCGAGGGGAGTCGGGGCTTAAAAGAAAAAAAAGAAGAGAGAGAAAGAGAGAGAGAGAGGGGGGGGGGGGGGGGGGGAGGGGAGAGAGAGAGAGAGAGAGAAAGAGAGAGAGAGAGAGAGAGAGAGAGAGAGAGAGAGAGAGAGAGAGAGAGAGAGAGAGAGAGAGAGAGAGAGAGCAATGTACGGATCTTTAGAAATGCAAATGTATCTATACTCGTAGCTGTGCGTATGCGCGTCTCTCTCTCTCTTTCTCTCTCTCTCTCTCTCTCTCTCTCTCTCTCTCTCTCTCTCTCTCTCTCTCTCTCTCTCTCTCTCTCTCTCTCTCTTTGTATATAGATAGACAGATAGACAGATACATAAAGTAATTCAAAGAAATGTGAAGTGAGAGAGGGGAGTCGGCTTTGATCTCTACATGCAGTGTGACACAAGGATAAATTATCATGTAATAAACAACCATTAACAGAGAAAATGACAAAGACTGGCTATAGATTTCAGCCAAAGCAACTCTAGTTCCTCTTCGCTGAAAAAGTGTGTAAGATGGAGCTATAGATTTTCTCTTATTCAATCGGCCGTGACAGTGGAAGGGAAATTAATGTGACATTTTTATGTATTTTTTCCTCTGCCCAGGAAAAGGGCTGGATTTTTTTTCCTTTACTTTACCGTGAGTAAAAAGGATATCAGCTTTATTTTTTTGACGCAACCTCTGTAGCGAATTTATGTTCCTCTTCTTTTTTTCCCAATCTATACTTTACTTCCTCCGTCTTTCGTGGTACTCTAATAACACAGATTTATGTTCTTGGCATTTTTTTCTCCCCATTCCTGAACCCATACTTTACTCCCTCTGTCTGAAGACTTTAATTGTGCTTTAATAACACAGATTTATGTTCCTAACATTTTTATTCCCATTCCTGAACCAATACTTTCCTCCCTCTGTATGTTGTCCTTAGTATTCCTCTAATATCAACTTATTCGTTTTCATCATCTTCTCGGGCATAGCGCTGAATGTCCGATATCCTTATTTCCAAGACTATCGGATTATCCCCTTTGCTGGAGGAAGAGAGATCGCATTATGATACAGTATGATACAGGATAATACATTCCTGTACAATACGATAATGCTGATGAGGCGCCTTATCCATGTAGCTCACCTACCTCTACAACCCGGTCTTCTCTTAAACGAAATTCTGTGGTTGTTTCCAGTGTACTTGCGCCAGAATGTCGGTGTTTGGTTGTGAAGCCATTTTCCTTTCTTTTTTTCCAGTTTTGAAACTTTTACGGCGCAGCGACTCCTGCAGAATATTCGAGTTTCGTTTCACAGGGATGCCAACTGGGTCTACGGGAATATTTCAAAAGCATGCTGATGGGGTAATAACTGAGCCATGAGGTATAGATTTTTATTTGGGAACTTTTAGTCATAAACAGAGACTAAAAATGCTTCTAAACCCTTACGCCACGTTACATAAAAACGAGATTAATGCATATATCATTCCCTGTTACTGAGCAGTTTCGAGTTGATGAAAAGGGTAGTTTGAACATGTGACAAAAATAATGAAAAAAATAACACAATTTTATTCGAAAGAGAAAGAAGAAAGTTTAGTTTTCACCCAGTTTTAGGAAATGAACAAAATGAAATGTACAAAAATACTAGCAATCAACTTTTGATATAGTTATGGAAAAAATAATGCTAATACTTCCTCGTAAACTGAAAAAGATAAATATGGAAAAACAAAAAGACATGAATTTTTACGTTTCTTTGTTGCTGTTGCTTTTATTATTATCGTCATCATCATCATTATTATTATTACTGACATCATAATCATCATTACTTACAGTATAATTTTTCTTTTCTTTATAAGTATCATTAGTAATATTATTACCATTATCATTCTTATTTTTACTATCATTATTATCATTATCAATTTTTTACTTTTTTCATCATCATTATTTATTTTACTATCATTATCATTATCAATTCTAACATCATTTTGATTATCATTATTGTTATCATTTTATTATCATTATCATTATCATTATTATTATTATCATTATTGTTATCATTTTATTATCATTATCATTATTATTATTATTATCATTGCTATTATAATTATTATTACTATTATTATTATTATTACTATTATTATTATTATTATTATTATAATTGTTATTATTATTATTATTATCATTATTATTATTATTGTTGTTATTATCATTAATACTATAATCATCATCAATATCATTTTTATCATTATTAGCATTAGTATCATCACAATCATAATCAGATAATAACTATTATCATCATTATTCTTATTCTTATTATTATCATTATTATTATCATCATCATCATCAATACCATCATGATCATCATGATCATCATCATCATTTCTATTATTTTTCTCATCATCATTGTTGTTGTTGCTATTATTATCATTATAATTATGTGCTTAGTACAGCGGTAGCGTTCTTGTCTAGCAATCTTGCTGACCCGCGTTCGAATCCCACGCCGGCGGTTGATGGCAACCCCGACCATCCTTTGCACAAAAGGGGTAATTTATAAGCAAATAATCAGACAGCCAGTCACAGCAAAGAATATCCATTGTAACAAATGGAATTTAACTTATTATCATTACTATTATTGTTGTTGTTGCTATTATTATTATTATTATTATTATTATTATCATTTAGATTATTATTATTATTATTATTATTAAATTTATAATTACTTTCATCATCAACACCATTCTCCTGGAAAGTCCCGAACATCAAAATTCTCGCATTATTCTTTATTCTACGAAAATCTCAATAAACAGCCGGTGTCCTTATTACTGTATTTACCATCATCAATACCATTCCTATCACCATCATTATCAGTATTAGCTCTCCCTATCACCTTCCTCATCACCAATATTATTCCTATCAACATTCCCATCACCAGCATTATCCTTATCACAATCCTCACCACCACTACTATCTGTATCAACAATACCATCCCAGTGGCACCAACCTCATCACTAAAATTATCCCTATCATCATCCTCATCATCAGTGTCATTCCTATAACAAAATTCCTCACAATCTCATCCTTAACACCAGTCTCATCACCCATATCATCCATAACACTAGTCTCATCACCAATATCATCTTTATCACCAACACCATGCCAGCAATCAGTACTCGGCAGCCACACACCCACGCGCCTGCCTCTATTCCTTCAACACTAAACCCTAAATAAACCCTTACCTTCTCTCTGCCTTCTCTCCAGATGCTACGCCATCGTGTACCCAATGAAGGCCATCTACGTGTGTACAATTAGCAAGGCGAAGAAAGCAGCGTTCGTCATCTGGGTTTCGTCACTCATCCTCGCTTCGCCGACGCTCGTGGTGCAGGTGAGTCCACGCTGACTTTGGCCTCCGGTTCAGCTGCCGGGAATCGGATGGAGGAGCGGGGTTCTAGATCGAGGCTGAGTGAATGTTTCATTGGGTCATTGGTGAGAGTTTAGAGGGTGGCGTGCTAAGGGTGTCTAGAGGAAGGATGTAAGGAAATAAGGGTGACAAGGGCCTGGGAGATCGTGGCGAGGGTTTAAGAAGGGCGCGGAAAGGATTAGGAAGGCTTGTGGCACAGGTTTAAGGAGGCCATTGCCAGGATTTAGGGGGGCGATGGCAACAATTACAAAGGTCCATGGCAAGGATTTTAGGGGACTATTGCAAGGACTTAGGGTGCTACTGCAGGGTTTCAGGGGGCCACGACGCGTTACCATTCATTGTGCATGTCCTAAAATTATAAGGGTTCTGAATTGAACAAATTTTATATCACTGGTTTGGACAGATTAATCTGGGGTCATCTGAAGCATTTCCTCATAAAATATAAGTTAGTGTAGGTCACAAATCCCATTTGTTTACGAATTTCAGTTCTGTAAATAGTGTAAATCTGTCGAAATAGATGATGACAGTAGTTAACTATGCAATAAGTTTTCCTTTTTATCAATATTGTCTTACCTTATTTGTTGTAATATCTGGTTTAAAGCGAAAATGGTCCATGAGTAAGTTGAAAATTTCTCAAGGGCAAAACAGTGAAAAAGACTGAAAATCGCCTTTACAGAAACTGTGGTTTTGATAAGCGAGTTTAGTCTTAATTTTTGGTGATTGTTAAAGCTAGGTTTTAGTGAAATAGCCCCGAAAAATGTTAGTGTAGCGCGGTTTTGGTTTCGATTAAGTTACTCAGGATTGACCCTTACATTTCAATAACTATGGCGGTCGCACGAAATTCATAGCAACTATTCGGAAAAAAAAAAACAAAAAAAAAAAAACTAATGTGATTTTAAAAATCGAGAATGATGAGAAAAAAATCTGAATAAGAATATCAATGTTAATGATGCAGAGCTCCATTATAATTATATTAATTCACCATATTTTACCGCTTCGTATGTATTTTAGTTATCAAAACTCGGTCATTCATCGAGAACTGATCTACATTTTTGTGGACATTCCCTCTCTTTAATTTTCTACAAAATCCGGGTCTTCTACGAAAGTTGTGATTAAAAACGTCACGCGCGTTTCTGAACACCTAAACGCAGACAAACACCGCTTAATTTAGCGATCACCCGGCCATCCGGAGTAAACGAGCTCTGATGAGGGACAGTAATGAGGGCATATAACGAAATTACGTTTGTATGGGATCCTCTCACTGGTCTCTCTCGGCCGATTTGTGAAAATTCCGAAAAGCCCGATCCAATTAGTATTCATGTGTATGGACACCCCTTTACGCATAAATATTTTTTCATCTACCATTGTAGATATGCATATCAATTGGATAGGAAGATAAATGTATATTTATCGGATAGGTAGATAGATAAATGCATATTTATCGGATAGGTACATAGATGCATATTTCTCGGATGGGTAGATAGATAAATGCATATCTATCGGATAGGGTAGATAGATAAATGTATATGCATGGGATAGGTAGATAGATAAATGCATATGTATCGGATAAGTACATAGATAAATGCATATTTATCGGATAGGTAGATAGATCCATAACTATCATACAGATAGACATATATGCATTTATCTTTGTGTATAAACATATCCATGTATCTGAACTTTCATCGGGTTGGGCCTCTCGCAATTCGAACGAATGTCTATTTATTTAAAAGGTTTATTTATTTATTATTAATGTTTGTCAGGTGATGAGTAACACGTGTATCTCTTCGCGTGTTTACTATTGTATTCTTTTTTTGCAAGAATGACGCGGACTCTGTTAAAGATTTAATTCTTGTATTTGTAGTCGGTTGGTAAATGATTGTCACGAAATGTTCTTGCATTATTTTTGGCAAGGATGAAGATGGAATTTTGTTTTCAGATTTGTCTTGATAAAAAGTTTGCGGGTGAAGTTTTTCTTTTTCTTTTCTCCTGATATCCTCTTCACATGTACTTGGCATTTCAATTAACTTGAAAATCTCTCGGGAAATACTTTAAACTTTGCGTGGGAACGTCTAGGTTTCGGGGTCTACTTTCTTCCCAGGATCATTCATTCGTTTCTGTAAGATCCGATGTTCCGTTCGGCTGTCAAGATGAATACCCCCCCCCCCCTTTCCGTACTTTGGTAAGGAACGAGACTGTATCGAGATAACGGTTAGAATATATATATATATATATATATATATATATATATATATATATATAGAGAGAGAGAGAGAGAGAGAGAGAGAGAGAGAGAGAGAGAGAGAGAGAGAGAGAGAGAGAGAGAGAGAGAGAGGTTCCGACCGGTTTAACTAAGAAAAAAGAAAGAAAGAAAAAAATCCCTTGGCTTCATAACTGCCCTGGTGGGCCTCCCGGCACGTCGTGTATCCCAGCGTCTCCTGCCGCCCTCCTCCCTCACCCCGCACGCCCACAGCCGCCCTCGTCCTCCTCCGACAGGTGCACATGGAGGTCGGCCATCGCGTGAAGGCGTACTGGTGCGTCCGCAACTTCGACGCCCCCTTCCTGTGGCGCGGCTACGAGACCTACATGCTGGTGCTGGTGCTGCTGGTGCCCGCCTGCGTCATGGCCGCCGCCTACGCCGCCATCTGCGCCTCCGTCGTGTCCATGGTCGGCCAGAGGCGCTCCATGACGGGCAAGGGACAGATGTAAGTAGGAGATCAAGTGTTTTTTGTGAAAGGAGGGAACGAGAAATAGGCACAGAGAGAGAGAAATGGAGGGAGACAGACTGACAGAAGGACAGAAACACAGAGAGACAACCAAACAGACACACAAACAAGCAGACAAATTAACAGAAAAGTAAAAATAAAAAAAAAAAAGAATAAAAAAAACAGGGACAGACAAACAAACATCTCAACGACGGAAACAGA
>NC_091576.1:21133279-21140779 GCF_042767895.1 Penaeus vannamei
TGCTTACCTAATTCTATTGACAAAAGAAAACAGCAGGTTACAAAAAGTACTTATTTCCATTTCCAAGTTAGACCACACGAGTTCTTCCATTGATATGATTCGGAGAGGAAAGCATGGTCGTTGGAACGCTTTGTGTGCTCATGTTATTATTATTATTATTATGTTATTATTATAATCATGGCTCAGTGAGTTCAGGCAAGGTCCATATATAGACCTTGAGTTCAGGCGCCTCGAGTCCTTGCGTCCGGGAATTCGAGGATCTCCGACAGCGCGAGGAAGACTTCGACTCTTCCTCGTAGTGGGGGGAGGGGCCAATTTTAGAACCTGCAGGTTGAGGTGGTGATTCATTGCACCTCAGCTTCTCTGCAAAGAGCTTTAAAGTTCCATTTCATATGGTTTTCATTTAGCTTTCTTCTTCTTCTTCCTTTTCTTCTTCTTCTTCTTCTTATATACAGGGTTTTTGAAATTTATGTTTGATTTTTTTCCTTCATTTTATAGAAATTTAGCTTTCAATGATTCTACGTTCGTGCCTCTAACTTTGTAATTCCATTTCTTAAATTCCAATTACACTTAACACGGTTTATTTGATCAAAGTAGTTTAAAGACTATCAATAATCATTTTAAGATTAGTAATGAACCAAAGCCTAGGCAATCGCCGTCGGCATTCGCCTTTCTTTTCACCCGCAGCTTCGGCCTTCGAGCGCCAGATACGCTGCACGGGAGACGGCCTCTGAGCTCGACTGCTCGGCCACTCTTTTCCTCTTGTTTAAGGAATACTAAAGCAAGGGGCGTTTATTACTCAACCAACTGTTTATTCTATTTTTTTATTCTATATGATGGATTACTCTGTGTTGTCGTTTTATATGTATTTTGATATTGCTTTTTATTCTTTAGTTCTGCTTGACTTGCTTTTGATTATTTTTTCTGTTTTATTTAATTCATGAAATGATAGACTTTGAAATTCATGACCGTCATATTATTTTCATTTTTTGCAAAACGTCTACTAACCATGTAATTTTCTTTTTTCATCAATACGAATATAAGAAATAAAAACAAATAATATTCCCACTTTGAAGTTTTCATAATCAAGCATGGATGATATTCATTCATAATCAAAAAGTGCCACAAGCTATTCTAACCATCGCCAGATACGTCAATAGCCACACTAGATTACGAATTTCCCAATAAATTATCAAAGAACCTTGCTGTAACATCCAAACTAACATTTGCTCATATTCACTGAGGGAGAAGGAGTCACTAGGGGCATGGATTACGTTTGTAAACAAGCCCTGACCCAAACACAGTAAAGGAATCCGAACCTGTCTATAAGCAAGGGAATGGAACGTCAGATGATGTAAACACCCGCCTATAAGCAACAGGATCGAGAGAGTCTATAGGCAACAGGATCAAGAGAGTCTATAAGCAACAGGATCGAGAGAGTCTAAAGGCAACAGGATCGAGAGAGTCTATAGGCAACAGGATCGAGAGAGTCTATAGGCAACAGGATCGAGAGAGTCTTTAGGCAAC
Source organism: Penaeus vannamei (assembly GCF_042767895.1). Taxonomy (NCBI): domain Eukaryota; kingdom Metazoa; phylum Arthropoda; class Malacostraca; order Decapoda; family Penaeidae; genus Penaeus; species Penaeus vannamei. The sequence continues at coordinate 21,134,807 of NC_091576.1, forward strand.
AGGATCGAGAGAGTCTATAGGCAACAGGATCGAGAGAGTCTATAGGCAACAGGATCGAGAGAGTCTATAGGCAACAGGATCGACAGAGTCTATAGGCAACAGGATCAACAGAGTCTATAAGCAACAGGATCGAGAGAGTCTATAGGCAACAGGATCGAGAGAGTCTATAGGCAACAGGATCGAGAGAGTCTATAGGCAACAGGATCGAGAGAGTCTATAGGCAACAGGATCGAGAGAGTCTATAGGCAACAGGATCGAGAGAGTCTATAGGCAACAGGATCGAGAGAGTCTATAGGCAACAGGATCGAGAGAGTCTATAGGCAACAGGATCGAGAGAGTCTATAGGCAACAGGATCGAGAGAGTCTATAGGCAACAGGATCGAGAGAGTCTATAGGCAACAGGATCGAGAGAGTCTATAGGCAACAGGATCAAGAGAGTCTATAGGCAACAGGATCGAGAGAGTCTATAGGCAACAGGATCGAGAGAGTCTATAGGCAACAGGATCGAGAGAGTCTATAGGCAACAGGATCGAGAGAGTCTATAGGCAACAGGATCGAGAGAGTCTATAGGCAACAGGATCGAGAGAGTCTATAGGCAACAGGATCGAGAGAGTCTATAGGCAACAGGATCGAGAGAGTCTATAGGCAACAGGATCGAGAGAGTCTATAGGCAACAGGATCGAGAGAGTCTATAGGCAACAGGATCGAGAGAGTCTATAGGCAACAGGATCGAGAGAGTCTATAGGCAACAGGATCGAGAGAATCTATAGGCAACAGGATCGAGAGAGTCTATAGGCAACAGGATCGAGAGAGTCTATAGGCAACAGGATCGAGAGAGTCTATAGGCAACAGGATCGAGAGAGTCTATAGGCAACAGGATCGAGAGAGTCTATAGGCAACAGGATCGAGAGAGTCTATAGGCAACAGGATCGAGAGAGTCTATAGGCAACAGGATCGAGAGAGTCTATAGGCAACAGGATCGAGAGAATCTATAGGCAACAGGATCGAGAGAGTCTATAGGCAACAGGATCGAGAGAGTCTATAGGCAACAGGATCGAGAGAATCTATAGGCAACAGGATCGAGAGAGTCTATAGGCAATAGGATCGAGAGAGTCTATAGGCAACAGGATCGAGAGAATCTATAGGCAACAGGATCGAGAGAGTCTATAGGCAACAGGATCGAGAGAGTCTATAGGCAACAGGATCGAGAGAGTCTATAGGCAACAGGATCGAGAGAGTCTATAGGCAACAGGATCGAGAGAGTCTATAGGCAACAGGATCGAGAGAGTCTATAGGCAATAGGATCGAGAGAGTCTATAGGCAACAGGATCGACAGAGTCTATAGGCAACAGGATCGAGAGAATCTATAGGCAATAGGATCGAGAGAGTCTATAGGCAACAGGATCGAGAGAGTCTATAGGCAACAGGATCGACAGAGTCTATAGGCAACAGGATCGAGAGTCTATAGGCAACAGGATCGAGAGAGTCTATAGGCAACAGGATCGAGAGAGTCTATAGGCAACAGGATCGAGAGAGTCTATAGGCAACAGGATCGAGAGAGTCTATAGGCAACAGGATCGAGAGAGTCTATAGGCAACAGGATCGAGAGAGTCTATAGGCAATAGGATCGAGAGAGTCTATAGGCAACAGGATCGACAGAGTCTATAGGCAACAGGATCGAGAGAAACTATAGGCAATAGGATCGAGAGAGTCTATAGGCAACAGGATCGACAGAGTCTATAGGCAACAGGATCGAGAGAATCTATAGGCAATAGGATCGAGAGAGTCTATAGGCAACAGGATCGAGAGAGTCTATAGGCAACAGGATCGAGAGTCTATAGGCAACAGGATCGAGAGAGTCTATAGGCAACAGGATCGAGAGAGTCTATAGGCAACAGGATCGAGAGAGTCTATAGGCAACAGGATCGAGAGAGTCTATAGGCAACAGGATCGAGAGAGTCTATAGGCAACAGGATCGAGAGAGTCTATAGGCAACAGGATCGAGAGAGTCTATAGGCAATAGGATCGAGAGAGTCTATAGGCAACAGGATCGACAGAGTCTATAGGCAACAGGATCGAGAGAATCTATAGGCAACAGGATCGAGAGAATCTATAGGCAACAGGATCGAGAGAGTCTATAGGCAATAGGATCGAGAGAGTCTATAGGCAACAGGATCGACAGAGTCTATAGGCAACAGGATCGAGAGAGTCTATAGGCAACAGGATCGAGAGAGTCTATAGGCAACAGGATCGACAGAGTCTATAGGCAACAGGATCGACAGAGTCTATAGGCAACAGGATCAAGAGAGTCTATAGGCAACAGGATCGAGAGAGTCTATAGGCAACAGGATCGAGAGAGTCTATAGGCAACAGGATCAAGAGAGTCTATAGGCAATAGGATCGAGAGAGTCTATAGGCAACAGGATCGAGAGAGTCTATAGGCAATAGGATCGAGAGAGTCTATAGGCAACAGGATCGACAGAGTCTATAGGCAACAGGATCGAGAGAGTCTATAGGCAACAGGATCAAGAGAGTCTATAGGCAATAGGATCGAGAGAATCTATAGGCAACAGGATCGAGAGAGTCTATAGGCAACAGGATCAAGAGAGTCTATAGGCAACAGGATCGAGAGAGTCTATAGGCAACAGGATCGAGAGAGTCTATAGGCAACAGGATCGAGAGAGTCTATAGGCAACAGGATCGAGAGAGTCTATAGGCAACAGGATCGAGAGAGTCTATAGGCAACAGGATCAAGAGAGTCTATAGGCAACAGGATCGAGAGAGTCTATAGGCAACAGGATCGAGAGTCTATAGGCAACAGGATCGAGAGAGTCTATAGGCAACAGGATCGAGAGAGTCTATAGGCAACAGGATCGAGAGAGTCTATAGGCAACAGGATCGAGAGAGTCTATAGGCAACAGGATCAAGAGAGTCTATAGGCAACAGGATCGAGAGAGTCTATAGGCAACAGGATCAAGAGAGTCTATAGGCAACAGGATCGAGAGAGTCTATAGGCAACAGGATCAAGAGAGTCTATAGGCAACAGGATCGAGAGAGTCTATAGGCAACAGATCAAGAGAGTCTATAGGCAACAGGATCGAGAGAGTCTATAGGCAACAGGATCGAGAGAGTCTATAGGCAACAGGATCGAGAGAGTCTATAGGCAACAGGATCGAGAGAGTCTATAGGCAACAGGATCGAGAGAGTCTATAGGCAACAGGATCGAGAGAGTCTATAGGCAACAGGATCGAGAGAGTCTATAGGCAACAGGATCGAGAGAGTCTATAGGCAACAGGATCAAGAGAGTCTATAGGCAACAGGATCGAGAGAGTCTATAGGCAACAGGATCAAGAGAGTCTATAGGCAACAGGATCGAGAGAGTCTATAGGCAACAGGATCAAGAGAGTCTATAGGCAACAGGATCGAGAGAGTCTATAGGCAACAGGATCGAGAGAGTCTATAGGCAACAGGATCGAGAGAGTCTATAGGCAACAGGATCGAGAGAGTCTATAGGCAACAGGATCGAGAGAGTCTATAGGCAACAGGATCGAGAGAGTCTATAGGCAACAGGATCGAGAGAGTCTATAGGCAACAGGATCGAGAGAGTCTATAGGCAACAGGATCGAGAGTCTATAGGCAACAGGATCGAGAGAGTCTATAGGCAACAGGATCAAGAGAGTCTATAGGCAACAGGATCGAGAGAGTCTATAGGCAACAGGATCGAGAGTCTATAGGTAACAGGATCGAGAGAGTCTATAGGCAACAGGATCGAGAGAGTCTATAGGCAACAGGATCGAGAGAGTCTATAGGTAACAGGATCGAGAGAGTCTATAGGCAACAGGATCGAGAGAGTCTATAGGCAACAGGATCGAGAGAGTCTATAGGCAACAGGATCAAGAGAGTCTATAGGCAACAGGATCGAGAGAGTCTATAGGCAACAGGATCGAGAGAGTCTATAGGCAACAGGATCGAGAGAGTCTATAGGCAACAGGATCGAGAGAGTCTATAGGCAACAGGATCGAGAGAGTCTATAGGCAACAGGATCGAGAGAGTCTATAGGCAACAGGATCGAGAGAGTCTATAGGCAACAGGATCGAGAGAGTCTATAGGCAACAGGATCAAGAGAGTCTATAGGCAACAGGATCGAGAGAGTCTATAGGCAACAGGATCAAGAGAGTCTATAGGCAACAGGATCGAGAGAGTCTATAGGCAACAGGATCGAGAGAGTCTATAGGCAACAGGATCGAGAGAGTCTATAGGCAACAGGATCGCGAGTCTATAGGCAACAGGATCGAGAGAGTCTATAGGCAACAGGATCGAGAGAGTCTATAGGCAACAGGATCGAGAGAGTCTATAGGCAACAGGATCGAGAGAGTCTATAGGCAACAGGATCGAGAGAGTCTATAGGCAACAGGATCGAGAGAGTCTATAGGCAACAGGATCAAGAGAGTCTATAGGCAACAGGATCGAGAGAGTCTATAGGCAACAGGATCGAGAGAGTCTATAGGCAACAGGATCGAGAGAGTCTATAGGCAACAGGATCGAGAGAGTCTATAGGCAACAGGATCAACAGAGTCTATAGGCAACAGGATCGAGAGAGTCTATAGGCAACAGGATCGAGAGAGTCTATAGGCAACAGGATCGAGAGAGTCTATAGGAAACAGGATCGAGAGAGTCTATAGGCAACAGGATCGAGAGAGTCTATAGGCAACAGGATCGAGAGAGTCTATAGGCAACAGGATCGAGAGAGACTATAAGTAACAGGATCGAGAGAGCCTGTGAAGATGATAATAACATGAGTAATGATTCGGAGGATAGAACTGACAGCTGGTGTTGACCAAGATCAGTGGTGATTAAGGTAACCATAAGCTTAGTTGTTAGATAATAATGACTGCAGTAATAAAGTCATTTATATAATGGTGATAGTGATGGTGCTAACAATGGTGAAGAATGATTAGGATGATAATAATGATAATGGTAATAATATCAATTACATTAATACAAATAATGGTAATAGTAATTATGATATCAATAACTATAAAAAAAATATTGATAATGACAATAATGATAGAAATATTAATGATGATAACAATATCAAGAAATATGAAAATCATAATGAAAATCATAAGTATGATAATGATAATGATTATTGTGATAATAACAATAGTGATGATAACAATAATGATATGATAATATATTGATGTTAATGATGATAATAATCATGATAATGATAATAATCAAAATAATAGTAATGATAATGATAATAATAATAATAACAGAAGCAATGACGATTAAAATAATAAGTGAATGAATACAATGCAAACTGTACACACCTATTGATGAAGTGGTAATACCCCCCATATTTGGTAAACAATTTATTCTAAACGGATTTATCTCCATCAGAAAGAGGGGGAAAATGCACTCGAAAGTCAAATCAACGTAACATATTTTACAGAATCAGCAAATACACATGATCAAATTGTCATTAATATCCACTGCTGTCTTTTAGTTAATAGGCTGTTGTTGAAAGCAAAGCACTCCTAGCCCCTTGCAGTTAAGATTGTAAAGTCACACGTTCACCGGTGCCACTCCATCCCCTTGGCTGGCAGTCTTGACCAGCGGGAAAACCGGGTTAACTAGATATCAGACCAGGGAGAAGCGGAAAGAGTAAACATTTTCTTTGCTGGCCAATTCACTTTGCTTCCCCCATTCAATGTCGAACTTCTTCATCTGTTTGTCGATCTCTCTCTCTCTCTCTCTCTCTCTCTCTCTCTCTCTCTCTCTCTCTCTCTCTCTCTCTCTCTCTCTCTCTCTCTCTCTCTCTCTCTCTCGATCTCTCTCTCTAGTCCCATACATATATAAACATATATAAATATCTCTATATATATATATATATATATATATATATATCTCTAATTATATATATATATATATATATATCTCTCTCTCTCTCTCTCTGTCTCTCTCTCTCTC
>NC_091576.1:21150779-21153279 GCF_042767895.1 Penaeus vannamei
ATATATATATATATATATATATATATATATATATATATATATATATATATATATATATATATATATATATATATATATATATATATATATATATATATATATATATATATATATATATATATATATATATATATATATATATATATATATATAAATATATATATATATATATATATATATATATATATATATATAAATGTATATTCATATATATATATATACATAAATATAATAAAAATAAATATATATATATATATATAAATATATATATATATATATATATATATATCTTATTATATATATACATATATATATATATATTTATAGATATATATATATTTATATATATATATATATATATATACATATATATATATATATATATATATATATATATATATATATATATGTCTAAATATACAGAATATATGTATACGTACATATACATATATACGCAGACATACATAAACGCACTCACACACACACACACACACACACACACACACACACGCACAGGGTGAACCGAGAGCAGAAATCGTGACAGCAGCCGTTATAGCCATATAAGAGGGACGCTGAAATGCATTAGGCTTTGCACAGTCAGCTTTAAGGGCCTTTTAAACCATGTCATATTCATTAAACATTTTCACAAACAGAATTAGACACAAACTTAAACCTGAAATCTGTGAAGAACAATATGGTTCCGCTCCAAGAGAAGGGAAAAGGAAAGTATCTTTTTTCTTAGAGCAGTATCAGAAACTGTTTAAAATGCAGAACGTTGTGTCGAGAGGATAAAGAGCTGTTGGAAGAAAACAGAGATGGAGAGGGAAGCTCTATGGGAAACAGAAAGCAAAAGTTCGAAGGGTACAAAGTGTAGAAAGAGGAGCGAGACGGGGGGGGGGGGGTGGCGTGCGATGTCACCAGATCTTTCTTTGATTTAATTAATGCAGCGAGATGCTCGGGAGGAAAATATTTAACGCAGAGAAGAAGACCAAAGGTAGGAAGACTTTCAAGGATCTTGAGATACGCCGGTGACACTCTCCTAATTGCAGACTCAAAGGAGAAGACGTCAGAGTAGGGCTAAAAAAAATAGGAATTAATTCATAAAAGAGTTCTGGTACCAGTGAAGAACCAAGAATACCGAAGTGAAGAGGGGCAAGAGAAAGGAGGTCACGTACATAAGTACAATAAGTCTAGAAAGACCAGTATAACGTTTGGTCACTACTGTCATACAGACGTCTAACTTTAACAATAGGTAAGAAAGATAGAGAGACAGAGGCGGCAGAAATGCAGCTGTAAATTAAGGACAAAAAGGGAAACTACTGAAGTACAAACGAGAACAAGAAAAGAGGTAATGAACAGGCTAAGAAAAGAAAAAAGGCAGGTCATTTTGCGAGCCGCTGAGCGAGAGAGCAGCAACGGGAAAGTATCTATCCGAATGGAAGAGGAGATCGGAGGAGACAAAGAGCCGACCACAAAAGGAGTTCACAGAGGGACTAATCAGCCCGGGGGGGGGGGGGGGGGGCGCTGTCTGGCTTCGAAAGAACGGAGGAGAGACGCCCCTTGCAGGGCGGGCGACCTCCACGGGGACGCGGCTCCTCGGTAAGGTAAGATGTGTGTATCAATCTATCTCTCTATCTATCTATCTATTTATCTATCTATCTATATATCTATATATATATATATATATATATATATATATATATATATATATATATATATATATACATATATATATATATATATATATATATATATATATATATATATATATATATATATATATATATATATATATATATATATATATATATATATATATATACATACACATATGTGTGTCTTTGTGCGTTTCTGTGTGTAGATGTGTGTATGTGTGTGTACAGATTTTTTAGACCTGTTTACTTCAACGGCATGTACATCTCACTCTTCCTCTTTGTTTCTGTCTGTCTTTTTGTCTTTCTGTCTGCCTATCTCTCTCTCTCTCTCTCTGTTTGTTTGTCTGTCTGTCTGTCTCTCTCTCTCTCTTTCCTTATATCCTTCCCTCTCTCCCTCCATCCTTCCCTATCTCCCTCCCTCTTTCATTCCCTCCCTCCCTCTTTCTTCCCTCCCTCCTTCCTTATACCCCTCCATTTCCCTTTCCTCCCTCCATCCCCCCTCCCGCCTTCCTTATTTCCCTCCCTTCCCTTCCTCTTTCTTTCCCTCCCTCCTTCCTTATCTCCCTCCCTCCCCTCTCCCTGTTTCTCCCTCTCTATCTTCACATGCAGACCATCTCAACGGCCAAAATTCCACCCTCGCCCCTCTTCTCCGCAGCTGCATGAACCCGGTTGTCTACGGCTTCATGTCCCGCAACTTCCGCAAGGGCTTCAAGAGGGCGCTGTGCAACCTGGGTCGACGCGACGACGGGAACCAGTCGCTGTCGCACTCCCACCACGGGCGGCCCGCGAACGCCAGGTGAGGATGCGCTGGGAGGGATGGGGGATGGGGGATAGGGGGAGTCATA
>NC_091576.1:21158279-21160779 GCF_042767895.1 Penaeus vannamei
CTGGTGGAACCATCACGGGCCCTTCAACGCAGCGCCGGGGCGTGCGTTGACCTCCCTCATGCGATGCGCGTGTAAGCTTTAACTGCCATGAAGTCCTGGGGGAGGACTCATGACTCCTTTCAGCTGTGCATGAGAGCGGTCGCATGAGGATGCCCCGTGATGATGTCGTGCATGCTCATGGTGCGAGAGAGCCGGACGCTTCATATGTTTGCCTGTTAAGTGTATTCATGTTTACGTGTTTAGGGTCATAATTTCACATCCACAATCAAACAAACACACGTCCACATCCACACACACACACACACACACACACACACACACACACACACACACACACACACACACACACACACACACACACACACACACACACACACACATTCACACACACACACACACACACACACACACACACACACACACACACATATATATATATATATATATATATATATATATATATATATATATATATATATATATATATATATATATATATATATATGTATATATATATATATATATATATATATATATATATATATATATATATATATATATATATATATATACCATAATCCAGCAAACATTCTTTTGTTGGCTTGGTGCATCTATTTCACTGGTTGCTACCGTAGGTTTCCATAATCAAAACATACATTTCATTTCCAAGATGAATATCATACAATAATATCGGCTTGTTGAAGAGACAAAGCTTTCGAACAGCTCGATCCGTGAAAAAATAATCTTGCAATCAAAATTTTCTCCTCGTTCACTTTTGAACGCCTTATAAAATGTTCGTTCCTTTGAGGGGATTTGATTTTGAAAGTTTTATTAAGTTCATGAAAGTTGGAATTCCTGATCATGTGGAGAGCTCTGAAGTGAGAAGTACCATATGCAGTTTACAATAAAACGCATTCTCTGGTGCATTTTTTCCAGGCATATAATCATAAGAAATATTATGGCTAAACATTACGACTGGCGACCTGGCATATTAGGATACCAAGTACTGGATTATCACACATACTTAAGTCTACACACATATGAGCACATACCAAGTACTGGATTCTTACACATACTTAAATACACACACACACACACACACAGACACACACACACACACACACACACACACACACACACACACACACACACACACACACACACACACACACACATATATATATATATATATATATATATATATATATATATATATATATATATATATATATATATATATATATATATATATATATATATATACATTTCAAGCACTGGATTCTCACACATACCTGTCTACACCCATATGAGCACATACTAAGTACTGGATTCTTACATATAATTAAGCCTACACATATATGAGCGCATATCAAGTACGGGATTCTCAAACATACATAAGCCAACACACGAACGCACACACGCTCGCACACAATACACACACACATGCATTTTTCTTTTTAGCCATGTATATACATAACATTTATGTATATGTGGATACCGATGTATTTCCAAGAAAAGGAAGATCTTGATCCAAGCTTAGTATGTCTGTTCGTCATCGCTAGATTTTTCGTCGCCAGAATGCCAAGCAAAGTGGACAAGAACTCTGGTCCGCCTGCTGTCAGTGTTGTATTCAAGAGATCTAGGTAAGGTGAACTGATTTGTTGTTTTGGATAAAATGAAGAAATAGGTCCAAGTGAACGTCTGGGGGCGTGTCTGAGGAGGACCGAGGGCATTGGCCACGGGATCAGGCGAAGGGAAACCGGGCCCTTTCCCTGCGACTCCGGACCCAACACCCGATGCCGCTTGATATTTAGGGCGGTAATATTTACCGTGAATATATATACTCTTGTACGTATCTTTATCATTTGGCAGAAAAATAAAAACATTATCAATGTATTTATTATCATGTCACCATTCTGATTCCAATTGTTCTATTGATTTCTTTTTAATTGCTCATGTGGAATACAATCATATTGATCTACATCACAAGTGTACAAACAAATGCATTTTTTACACGCGCAAAGACACACACACACACACACACATACGTACATAATAAAAGACAAACGCAAATACCCAAGCGCCCGGATGCGACGCACACATTTTTAATTAATTACGCAAACCCTGCGTGACCCTGGAGGCAGTGCAAACGTACTACAATTTCAGAATTTTTTCATGTGAATTCTAAAAGCCATTGACAAAACATAAACAAAAATATGTGTGTACATGAATAAAATATTTCAAAGTGAATGTGTTTTTCTCCTTAAATGACGCTGATATACCAATCAACCATTAAAACAATTTACCTGTCTGTCTATCGACCCATCTATCTATATGTATATATGCCTATGTTCGTATGTATGTAGAAAAGGTATGAATGAGACTGGATTCTCTTAATGATGAAATTTAAACGGAATATAAAAAGTGGTGTTTTCCGGGGTTTAAAATGCAAGAATGTAGATCTGTTTGTAGTCCCTTAGGTTCCTCACCTCTTGATTGT
>NC_091576.1:21165779-21175779 GCF_042767895.1 Penaeus vannamei
TATACATATATATATATATATATATATATATATATATATATATATATATATACATATACATATATATATATATATATATATATATATATATATATATATATATATATATATATATATATATATGTGTGTGTGTGTGTGTGTGTTGTGTGTGTGTGTGTGTGTGTGTGTGTGTGTGTGTGTGTGTGTGTGTGTGTGTGTGTGTGTGTGTATACATATATATATATATATATCTATGTATATATATAAATATATATATTTATATATATACATTTGTATATATACATACACATACACACACACACACACACACACACACACACACACACACACACACACACACACACACACACACACACACACACACACACACACACACACACACACACACACACACACACACACATATATATATATATATATATAGATAGATAGATAGATAGATAGATAGATAGATAGAGATATAGATAGATGTATCGATAGATGCATAGATAAAAAGACAGATTGATAAATAGATACATATGTGTGTATATATACAAATGCATACATATACATTCATACATATACGTATGCGTATATGTACATACACACACACACACACACACACACACACACACACACACACACACACACACACACACACATATATATATATATATATATATATATATATATATATATATATATATATATATATATATATATATATATATATATATATATGTCGTACTGAAAACGAATCGACATGAAAAGCAACGAACGCGTGAAATTGTGTGACCGGCCTGCGGCGGAGTGCCTCAAGGCGGTCAGATATCACCTGGACACGAGGGAGACGGGTCGCGGGTTGACTGTGCGATGGACTCCAAGCTTATCTTTTGGTGAAGCTATTGCACAATTAGTGTTTCTCGTGACTTTGCGAACCGACGACGGTAGTGTCTCGGCGAGCAGGTGTAATATCTCATTGTATAAATTTTACCTTTTACATATAATTGATTTAAATATTTGTTAGTAAATCAGCGTAATTTAACTGTTTATATCAAATTCCCTTTATTACTAGGTGAACAGTTACTAAGAGTTTCTCTCTTCTCTTACAAAGAGGGAGTGGTGACAGTGTTATGTTTAATTAAGGTTCTGCTCAGACAGGTAACATGAAATAGAATTTTAAGTACTCGTTTAGCTGAATTATACTTTTTTTTCTTAATCAATAAGTAATTTACAGCCATACGATATATATATATATATATATATATATATATATATATATATATATATATACATATATATATACATATATATATATATATACATATATACACACATATATATATATATATACATATATACGTATATACATATATACATACATATATATATCTATATATATGTATGTATATGTATGTATATACATATATACATATATATATACATATATATATATGTATATATATACATATATACATATATACATATATATATATATATATATATATATATATATATATATATATATATATATACACATATATATGTATATATACATTTATATATCATATATATGTATATATATATATATATTGTGGAGGTTCTTCAAACCTCGCCTCTGAGAGACGTAGCAGAATCCAGAAGGGGTGTCCAGATGATCTCCATTTCCCCTGCGTGGGACACTATTTTTTTTTTACTGTTTTTACCCCTGCTCGTTTTTAGTTAAGTTATCCCTATTTTTAGCTCCGTTTTCTAAGTTGTGTTCATCACGTTTTCTTAGTTTGTTTCGTTCTTTTAAGTAATGGCTGATGTCTTTTATTGTTTAAGTTTTAAAGTTTACTGCCTTAATATTTTATTTATTGATTTTAATCAATTTGACCGTCATTTTAATTGTTCATTTTCGGATTAAGATTTATTTTTCCGTATTCTTATTTCATCGATTTGTTCCTTTTATAGATGAGCATGACGGGGTTTGTCCTTTTTATTTTGTAAACTTGTCTTTTTATTATATGTATTTGTATTTTGGTTTTATGATTTTACTCTGTAATTGATTTTATTCTTGTTTTACGTTTTTCAAATCGTCCTTTTAGCTTTTTAGGGATGTCAATGACGTTTGTACTTTTTAAGATGCTTTATTTTTCAATGGTTTTAATTATTTGTCTTAATCTTTTTATCTTTTTATCATCCCTGGTTGTTTTTATATATGCTTTAAATTTTTCACATTTTAATTATGTTTTATTTAGAAGTTATTCAAAAATGAAGGCAGTGACGTCAGCAAGACGTCCGCATAAATACGGATCCGCCATAACAATAAAGAGAGATCTATCTGAACCTGTGTTTGTGTCACCCCTTTCTGGATTTACTTCAGCCTGAAGACGTTAGCAGAACAAAGGTTGTACTGAGCATACTTCCCGTTACTTGCCTAGGGTATTTGCTGGACGTTGTCTTATTTATTTATGTGTTTTATTGTTTTCAAGTGTTTTTTTTACGTATTTTTACACGAATCCCTTCTGGATTCGTCTTTTCTCGTTTTGCTTTTAACGTCAGTTCCTTTTTAAGTATTGTATTTGATATTTTAGTCCTATTTTAGTAAGTTAACGTAAGTTTTCTTTTCTTATCTTGGTGTTTTTAAGTAAAGTAACGTAATTTTAGTGTGTGAGTTCTTGTTTTACCTTTTTAAGCCTTAAGCAGTTTTAGTGTTTCAATATTTTATTTCTTTTGCATATTTTAAATAATAGGCTGAGTCACAAGGACTTTTAGTAATATTTCTCCGCTCTGGGTACACGTTACACCTGCGTATGATTCTGGGTCAGTGCCCGCTACCATTTCACAGGCCCAGGATCTGTTTTAACTTGTTCAGGGGAGTGAACGGGACCCCCATTTGCGTCCCTAAGCCGTTCCTGCTTCACGGGAGGCTTCAGCTCGCTTCACGAGGCTGGGGTTTAAGTCGGGCTTCTCATCATAGATACCTCGGATACTTACATATTTGGTGGCTAGCGGTGAAATGTACCTTTTATGAGCTATACCAGGAGAATATTACGGAGTTCCTTGTAGGCTGAGAACGTCCGGCACAATCAGTTCTTTCCTGTTAGGATATTTTATGCATGTTCATTGTACCTCCTACGGGAGTTTTGGGAGAGCCACTTCGCCATATTATGTGTCTTTTGTTTTCTCTTTCAGTGGTATTTTAATTGTGTAGTTTTCAAGAGCGGTTTTTTTTCTTGCAGCATAATTCTCTTCTCTTGCAGAGTTAGATTTATGTGTCTTAATGCCCGCTCGCCCAGCTAGGCTTACTTTGTGGCTCTCGTCAGTTTTAGGGACACTGTATGTTTCTCTTTTTACGTGTATAATTATCCTTTGGCAGCTCCATGGATCATACAGTGACTTGTGTGTTACGGTGTGTTACAGTGATTTTTGTGTAATATAGTGACTGAAACAGTGCAGTGATTTTGATGAAGGGTGCAGTAACGTGTTAAAGTGTGTAGTGACATTGGAAAAGTGCAGTAACGGGTTTGTGAACAGTACAAGGCTATGAACAGTGAGACGAGGTTGAGCAGTGCAGTGGACTTTGAATCGGTGCAATACAGCCAGATATTGCTGAACGCCTAAGAACAGTACCGAGCAGTGAACGAACAGTGCTGAAAGTTTTACAGACGGTGTTAAGCGTATGTGAACAGTGACAAGATTGTGAACAGTTAAGTCTATGAACGGTGTCTGGTGATATTCGAACAGTGCTTGCTGTGTCTGTGGATGATATAGTTCTCGGAGTGCCTCTCGACTGTATTTGTGGTGCATTGTGTGCAGGATGCCCAAAGGCAAGAACACGGGAATTCGTAGGAATTTACGATCTTCCAGCCACCCTAGTTCCCGTGACCGTTCTCCGGCAGCAGGCTTATCCATCTCTGTCGATCAGCTGCCCATAGTCGTAGGTGGCTCGAATCCAGAGGTACGAGAAGCAGTGAGAGCCATGGAGGGAGAGATTAGTGTGCTGGCCCAAATCCTTGACAAAATCGAAGCCTTGTCAAGTGAACTCAGTGAAGTCAAGGCTCAGACACAGCAGTTCAACGAAAGGCTCGCCCGGCAGGAAGAAGCTGTGTCCAGACCCCGACAGATAGAAGCAGAGGTCGAAGTTCTTCAACCTCAGGAACCTTCTGCTAGTACTCGGAGGGATGAGGAGATAGAGGAACTACGGCGGCAGTTACATGAAAAGGAAGAAGAACTTCAAAGGGAGAAACAGCGTAATAGGGAGAGACGTAACTTGCAGCCTCCAGAAACGCAGCTCCGCTTCTCAGAGAACCCCGAAGACTACGTCCAGAGGCCGACTTCTGCTCGGCTTCCTCCAGAGCCACGACCACGCAGCTCCCCAGAGTATGCTGATCCTCGACTGCCGCAGGGAACACCGCAACTAACAGCTGCAGCACAACGTGGGTCCTTGGATGACAGCTCTACATCTCGAGCCCTTACTCCAGCTGTGTCCTATGTTGTAGCTCGGGAGTCGGTTCCCCATTTTAAAGGAGACACCTCAGCATCCCAGCCGCTGAAATGGAACCAGGATGTGGAGGCCTGGATTCGCTCCATAGAAAACCTCGTGAAACCACCTACTGACGAGGCTTACATTCAGGCTGCACGAGCGAACTGTAGAGGCCCTGCAGAGCTTATAATAAACTCTCCCCTGTTTGACTTCATCCGTGACTGGGAGACATTTAAGGCCTCTCTACGCACCAAGTTTAGGGGAACTTACACGTCCGCTGATTTTTATAAGGTGCTTTATGAAAACAGGATGTCTTCAGTGCAGGCTCCCATGGATTTTTATCTCCAGTTAGAAGGTCACGTCTACCAGGGGTATCGCGACCATCGAGAAGCAATAGGTGATCCCTCCGAGCTTGTTCGTCGGGTTTTCCTCTCCGGCATTCCATCCTGGCTTAGGGATTTCTTGGCAGTTAAAGATGACTGCTCCCCCATGCAGCTTGCGGAAACAGCCCAGAGGATATGGAACTCCAGGAACGGGATCAGGCATGAATCAGCTACTCGACATCAGTCTCCAAATGAGTTTCGCCTGGATGACGACCGTGACCACCGCCACTATCCTGATCGCCCACCCAGAGCTCGGGACTTGTATGCTTGCCCTATAGCTGCACAGGTGGACAGAGTGAAGACCCCACAGCTTATTCCACCTCGTGATCCCTGGTGTAGCTTCCATGGAACAGCCACTCACAACACCTCTGAGTGCCGAGCAGCTTCTTATGTGACTTCTGCGCAAAACCGACCCCATCCTTCCAGAGACATCACCTGCTACCGTTGCCGAAGATCTGGGCACATGGCTAGACAATGTCCCTTTCCGAGTGGCCAGCAAGGAGAAGCTCCCAGTCCAGCTGGCGGAGTTCCAGAAGGGGGCAGTAACTTCCACCAGTACGCAGACAGAAACCACAATGTCTCAGATAGCCATGTTGAGTTCCCTCGGGTTGTCAGGACGGCCTCTCGTGGGACTCAATATTAATGGTAAGACAACCCTGTGCTTCATTGACACTGGATCTGAAGCCACCTTGATCAAGCCAAGTGCTGTAGCCATGATCGTGTCCCACCAAAAGCTTCAGCACAGGACGTCTACCAAGATTCTCTGAGGAGTCACAGGGCAACCACTCCAAGTATCAACTGAGGTGACACTCCACTTTCAAATGGCTGAGGACTCTGTCATTGTTCATCAGGCCAGTGTGGTTGACGTCTCCTTCCCAGGTGACATACTTATTGGGATGGATCTCCTCAGACGGCTGGACTTCACTTTCTCCTCCGAAGCGTCAACTGGGAATGCCACCATTACTCTGCAGGGACACAAGTTCTCAGTAGTATATACTGATGCAGAGTCTCTCAAGATCTGTTGCATCAAACCCCTGTCACCTACAGAAGATGCCAGTGAAGATGCACCAGTTTCTGCCCAAGATCCTCAGACCGTTGCAGCAGTGCATCTTGTTCACCGTGCAAGTATTGCAGCTCACAGTGGCTGCTTTGTTGAAGGCTGTGTTTCGCGGAACGGACCAACAGATGGCGATATCCTTGTAGTTCCAGCTATGCCGAAAGGACTTCTTTTACCTCATGCTGTCACAAAGGTGAAGGATCGTCGGTGCTCTGTGTGGGTGGTGAATGCGACTCCAAAACCGATGGTTTTACATAATGGAACACGCCTTGGGAAGGCAGAGCAGGTAGAAGCCATTTACACCAATGACCCATCTCAACAACTGCCCAAGATGCCTGAGGAAGTCGTCGCCAGGTCCAGCTACTGTCCTGTCGAGCCTGATTCCCTTGAGGATGGAGAAACCTTTGACTTTGAGTGGGAAGAAGATTGCTTTGACCGACAATATGGAGTCGAAGACTTCGGCTATGATGATGAGCTGGAGGTTGAACACATGGAGCTGCCACCCTCTATTGCCATTGCTGCCTGTGAAGCTGCCGAACTCCTGGAACACGGTCCAAACTTGGATGACCACCAGATGCCAGATCTCGGCCACCTTGAAGACCCCCAACGCCATCAGCTGACTGAGCTGCTTTGTCGTTTCAAGGGGCTCTTTGATGGTGGTGAAGAAGCTGTAGGTCTTGTACCTGGAATCAAGCATCAGATTGACACAGGAGATGCCAAGCCTGTTTGCATCCGACAGTGGCGATTACCCCATTCAACACGGCAAGTTATTCGTGAGCAGTGTGACTCTATGCTTCGCTCAGGGGTCATTGAGGAATCCACATCCCCCTGGATGAGCCCTGTTGTGCTGGTTAAGAAGAAGGGAGGAGCTCTCAGGTTCTGTGTTGATTACCGTGGCCTGAACGCAGTGACCAAGGGTGATACGTATCCTCTGCCTCTTATCAGCGAACTCATCGATGAACTGGGCCCAAAGAACATCTTTACCACCTTAGATGCCCGCGCTGCATACTGGAGTGTGGAATTGGAAGAAGAGGATCGACCAAAGACGGCGTTTTCAGATGGCTACCGACTCTTCCAGTTCTGCCGTCTTCCTTTTGGCTTATCAACAGCTCCAACCACGTTCCAGAGGACTATGAATGTCGTCTTATCGTCGGTACTGGGACGTCATACATTAGCCTACTTAGATGACGTTATCATTTACAGCCACAACTTCGACCAACACCTCCAAGATCTAGACGAGACCTTGCAGTTGCTGTCATTGGCCGGCCTGAAACTTAACATGGACAAGTGCCAGTTTGCAGCCACAACCATAGATTTCCTCGGCTTCACGATTTCCCCTGATGGAGTCTCCCCTAACAAGGATAAGGTTTTGGCTATCTCTAACACCCCACCACCACGTACAGTTAGAGAAGTTCGTCGTTTCCTAGGAGCAACAGGATTTTTCAGGAAACATGTTCCAGGATATGCAACCTTAGCATCACCATTGCATCTGTTGCTGAAAAAGGATCAAACTTGGACCTGGGGACCCGAACAACAAGCTGCGTTTGAAACTCTGAAAGAGAAGCTGACATCTGCTCCAGTCTTATGCCAGCCTGACTTCTCCAAGGGATTCGAACTTCACACTGATGCCTCTAGTATTGCACTGGGGGCCTGTCTCATGCAGAGAGATGATGACCAGACACCGCATGCAGTTGCCTATTTCAGCAGAAAGCTCCGTGATGCAGAAACTCGCTATCCAGCCATCGACTTAGAAGCTCTAGCTGTTGTGGAAGGAGTCCGGACCTTCGATTCCTATCTTTATGGAAGGCGCTTCACCGTGTACACCGACCACCGCCCCTTAGTGTATGTGTTCAGCAGGAAGACCAAGTCTCCTAGGATGACACGATTCGCCCATGACTTGTCTTTCTATGATTTTAGCATCAGGTACAAAGAGGGCCCCACCAATAAAGTGCCAGACTTGCTCTCCAGACAAGTTGCAAAGCTGACAATAACAGAGCTCTCTCCTGAAAGCCTTGCAGAAGAGCAGAAAGCAGATCCTCAGCTTGCAGAGATTTGCAGTTATTTGGAAGGGGGAAACCTGCCAACTAAGAAGCTTCCTCTTCCTCTTGCTGACTTTGAATTGAAGGAAGGCGTCCTCTACCGGTTGAAGAATCTACCAGATCGGATTGTATACCAGTTAGTAGTTCCAGTGACTCTACGAAATTCGGCATTAAAAGCATCACATCTTCCTCCACTTGCTTCTCATCCAGGCATCCATCGAACATTTCAAAATGCAAGATCAATGTTCTACTGGCCAAACATGCTGAAAGATGTACGACAGTATGTAGAATGCTGCGAGATTTGCCAACAATCAAGAGGCGACAGGCAAAAGGTTCCTATGGCTGAGACACCCCTTTCTAACTTTCCATTGGAACGAGTCTCGATGGACATTATGGACTTTGGGCCCAGCATTCCCATCCGCTGGGCGTTATCCATCATAGACCAGCATTCACGGTATTTGCAGATCATACCTCTACGGAAAGTCACTGCTGTCGCTGTCCACCGAGCCTTTCTGGACCATTGGGTAACCCTCTTCGGCCCTCCTAGGGTTATCCAAACTGACAACGGAGTCCAATTCACAAGCAACCTGTTTAAGGAACTCGCTAAACTGATGCATGCTACCAACCACTACACCATTCGCTACCATCCTCAAGCAAATGGTTTGATTGAGCGTACCAATCGTGTGGTAAAGTCTGCCCTTACTTCTCTTGTCAACGATCGCCCACGAACCTGGCACCAGTTTGTTCCTGAGTTGCGGCTACAGATCAACTCGGCTATCCATCGGACCACAGGGGAGCAACCCCTTTACATGCTAACCGGCCGCCATGCTAACTTCCAGATTGGGCTCACCAATGAAGCAGTTTTTGATGAGAACGTGAATCTTCAAGCACGTTTACGAGAGGCCCGCCAAGCAGCTGTGAAAGCCTCTAAGGAAGCACGACAGATTTATGGCAAGCAATACAACAAAGGCAAGAAGGTGGAATTTCAGCCGACTGAAGGTGCGTTGGTATGGTATTTTGAACATCGACACAAGATGGGCGGTCTACCCCCTCTCACCAGAAAGTGGAGAGGTCCTGCCAGGATCATCAGACGTCTGGGTCCAGTTGCCTTTGAAATTGAAGACCTCGAAACAGAAGTTCAGTTCAGAGCCCACCTGAATCACCTGAAGGCTTATCACCCACCAGCGGAACTGTCGTATGGCACGAGTGATGATGATGACGATGATGGAGACAACGATGATGACGGTACAGATGATCTGAATCCACCAAACCCAGATGACCCTTGGGTTGCTGTGCTGACCTCTCTGGTGATGGAGCCAGAGTTCGACGATAGTGGTTGTGGTTCACTGCGGGCTGCTGAGACACACGCCTCTAGAGAAAACCTCCACCCAGATGAGCAGATGGAGCACTGATATCCTTTTTGTACTATGTGTTTTTTGTCCTTTTATGATTTGATGTGCAAGACACGTTCAGCTGTCTGCTCGCTGTTAGTTTGTTGAGGCAAGTAACGGGGCTCAGGCCAACCTTTCTTCTGTTTCAGGTTGTCTCCGCCTTCTGCTTCGACCCATGGTTATGGGAGGATTGTGGAGGTTCTTCAAACCTCGCCTCTGAGAGACGTAGCAGAATCCAGAAGGGGTGTCCAGATGATCTCCATTTCCCCTGCGTGGGACACTATTTTTTTTTACTGTTTTTACCCCTGCTCGTTTTTAGTTAAGTTATCCCTATTTTTAGCTCCGTTTTCTAAGTTGTGTTCATCACGTTTTCTTAGTTTGTTTCGTTCTTTTAAGTAATGGCTGATGTCTTTTATTGTTTAAGTTTTAAAGTTTACTGCCTTAATATTTTATTTATTGATTTTAATCAATTTGACCGTCATTTTAATTGTTCATTTTCGGATTAAGATTTATTTTTCCGTATTCTTATTTCATCGATTTGTTCCTTTTATAGATGAGCATGACGGGGTTTGTCCTTTTTATTTTGTAAACTTGTCTTTTTATTATATGTATTTGTATTTTGGTTTTATGATTTTACTCTGTAATTGATTTTATTCTTGTTTTACGTTTTTCAAATCGTC
>NC_091576.1:21200779-21213279 GCF_042767895.1 Penaeus vannamei
AACATATTCATGCTACATATTGCCCTTCAGTGGTACAATTAACAACATGAACAAGAAAGAGAACGAGGCACTTAATATCAGTCAAGTCAGCAAAATATAAAGTTAGATCCGAAGTTAGACCAAGAGAGAATTAACAATTTAGATACGCCTTGCTACGTTGTTATAGATACTACCTCTTGACTCTGCAGAACTATTTGCATATGGGTGCGCAGAGCGTAATGTAACTTTGTAATACAACTTTCACTGTGTCACATCTGAGACGACGCGAGTGCTCGTATAGCCACAGCGGACTCTGATAGGGGATCATTTTATAAGCTCTTTCTTGATAGAATTGGGCTATGTTCTTAATGTTTTGTTTTTTTAAGTGGCGTAATAGAAAATGATGGTAATGCAAAGGAGAATAGAATTGATGATGACGATGGTGATGGTGATGATGATGATGAAATGATGACGATGACGGCGATGATGATGATGATAGAAATATTGATAATGATTGCAGGTGTTTCCTTCTTTTGTATAGTTTAGTCTCTTTTAGTTCTTTTAAATGCTTCTTGGGATGATTCAGCCAATTTACTTATAAGGAAAACAAAATTTGTTTCGCCTAGTTAGATGGTAATATTCACACAAACCTGTGGAAGTTAAAACAATAAACTTTAAACTTTGCAACCAACATACCTCTCATATCCATTCGTATAGCTACATACAAAATCGCGAAATTAATGACTCGCAGTTTATGGTTATGACACATTAAAATATTGTCACACGAGCTTGAACAGTCGAGGAGACTCGCAAAATATCCCCTTTGCAACTGCCTGCAACGCGAATCTTGCAGAGGACGATTATCGAACTGGCGATGCTAAGTAGGTAGCAAGGCTGTAATCATGGCATTGTCCAATCGTTAGTACTCTGAAGTCCTTCTCTTTCATTGTTCGTTAATAGTCTCTCTTTGTTCATACTTTTAGTTTTCGTAATCATACAGTCATTCACTTCTGCATTGCTACGCTCGTTCATTTCTCAATTACCCTCAGTTCTTTGAAATTAAAACGATAAAAGAACAAAATCAAATTATATTAAAGAATAACAAGAGTAACAAACTATGGATAAAGTGAAACAAAATATTACGAGAATAAGGATCTCCAAGAGGCCCCACAGTGAGGCAAGAAGCCAACTACGTTAGCCCAAGACAAAGGCCTTCGAGCGATGTCTGGCGGAAAGACATTGGCGATTTGCCCTAAAATGGTATAAATGGATATTTAAATCTAAAATAAAGTGTCTTAAAAAATTAAAAGAATAAAACGTTCAATTTGAGGCCATAAGACCAGATGATTCTATAATGGCAGTATTATATATATATATATATATATATATATATATATATATATATATATATATATATATATTAAAAGAAGTACATAGCGCAAGGTGGGGGTTAAAGAGGCTTAGAGAATGTGCTGAGCCGTGAATCAAGAAGTAGGGACTCAAAGTGAAGCATGTTAACTTCAAAGCCTTAGCCAGACAAGAAACCCTGTAGAGTGATAATGTCAGTGATAATGATGATACTGCTGCTGATAATGATGATGATAGTGATGGTAGCGTATATGTATATGCATATACATATATACATATATATATATAGAGATAGATAGATAGATAGATAGATAGATAGATATAGATATACAATTTACAATACAAACAATAAAACCAAGAATAGAAAATGTAATCACTATGGTTTCCCTTTTACTTCGCTGTGATAAATGACACAGCTGCAATTAACCTTAATTGTCGGGGACAGCTTTGTCGGGGAGGAGGGGGAGGGGGGGGGTTTGGTGAGAGAGGCCTAACGTCACTGCCAGCGTGGCGTTAGGCCTCTCTCATGCGCCTTTGTTTTGTGAGACTTTTATTTGTGTTCCGTAAGTTCACACAAATTCTAACTCGAGCACATAATGAGGAATTATTGGTCAAGGCCAGTGAATGTTGGTGGTAAATGCTAGTATGGAAAATACCAACGGTACTGGCGACTATATTAATTATAGTATACACTTGCTTGTTCTTTTGCATTTCGCATATAAATTTACTGTTTGGGTGTTTCAGTTCTGATTAGCTAAAAAGCGACAGAAAATGTGGCTGTACCAGCGATATTGTCTGACGACTCTACTCTCTACTTTCTACATACAGCATCGATAGAGACGACTTGTGACACCTTCGAAAAGTCTGCTAAATAAATACGAGATTCGTCACGGCCGTATCAATCTACTTCTACGCGCTGATTACTCGACGCCTCGGTTGCAAACCCATTACGGAATATATCAGAAACACATATGGCAACTTTGTTACATATGGCTAACTTTGTTTCAGTATCATAACCTTAAGTTTGAACACAAACATATTGTTCATGGTGTTTTTAACTTCTTACCGTGAAATTACTCAAAAAAAAGTAGACTAAGATTTTTTTTCTAGCAAAATTTTAACAGGAACAAAAGATTATACAATCCCATGACTATTGCCTACTCCAAACTAAAACAGTTTTTCGTAAATTGAACTTGTACTTTGGAAAATACTGTAGCCCCATAATTGAAGAATTGACATCTATAACAACTTCAATAACGTTGCAAATAACATTTAAGTTTCAGGCAACAATATCATACATCTCCCATCATACAAGACAAACTCATGATTCTGACGTTTTCTTGTCACCTCTACAGACTCTTAAAAATGGATATACAATAATTACCTAACCAGATAAGGGGGTTGGAGTTGTTATTTTAAAAGAACGTAACTGCAAACAAAAGATGGTGGACATTCTCAATGACCAAACAAAATACAAACGAATCACGGCTGAAGTATCCACCCATTTACCATATCTAGAAAACAAATCAAATATCATCATTCATTGAAAATGTCTGCAACTTTCCCCACAATTTCTGGGTCCAGACCTGGTGTACTTTATGGACAACCCAAATATTCCTCTAAAACCTTTTATTTCTTGATTGGCATGTTCAATTATGATATTACAAAATTACTCATTCCCACAAATAATATAATATTGGTACAGTGAACCCTCGCTATAACGCGGTTCACCTTTCACGTTCTCGCTGCTTCACGGATTTGCATTGTGCATTGTGTTCTGCATTCTGATTGGTTAAACAGTCTCTCCGCTTCTTCTCTACCTGTGTCAATAACGTTACTGTTTAATATGTACATGTACGTAAAACAGCTTGCCAAATTTAAGTTTGCAAATTTTCTCTAAAACCCATGAAGCCTTCAGTTCGTATTGATGATTAAAATTATTATTTTACAGTACAGTAGTTATTTGTAAATAAAAACGTTTATACAGTACTTTTATTTGTTAAATAAATGCCTGTAAAAAGGTTTTGTTCTTTGGTTTCAATGTATTGTAGAGTATTTCATTGTTTAATAATTGTAACAAAAATTAAGGTTACTGCTTCACGGATTTCGCTTATCACGTGTTCTTTTTGGAGCGAAAAACGAGAGTTCACTGTAATTCAAAATAATAAATAAATTAAAGAAAAATAAAATAAACAAATCACAGCACTTAATTTCCACCCTACCGCAATGGCGAATTATAATATAGAATCACTGTTCACAAACGTGACCCCATAAGAGACCACAGATATAACCAATTAGGATTCAATAAATTAAACTTTAAAAGATTATTTGATATTACAGCCCATCATGTAGTTTTTAAATATGATGATTATAAACCCGAACTGATGGTGTAGCCATGGACTCCCCATTGGTCCTTTCCTATACTCATGCGTTTCTAAGTTATCATGAGCATGATTGGCTAAAGCAATGCCTATCAGGATCCAAACTCCTACATTATCATCAGTGCATTGACGGCACATTCGTTCTCTCTAAATACCCTTCACACGTGTATATTTATGTGTGTGTGTGTGTGTGTGTGTGTGTGTGTGTGTGTGTGTGTGTGTGTGTGTGTGTGTGTGTGTGTGTGTGTGTGTGTGTGTGTGTGTGTGTTTTGATTTATATATAAATATTATCGTATTTCCAAACACCCTTGCATCAAATTTACATGTGAAATCCAAAAGAACCAACTACCTTTTTCAGATACCATGGCCACCAATAACGATGACATCTTCCATTATAGCACCGTAAATTAACATTTAATGGCATCCGGTTTCTCCCAAGCATCCGCATCAACGAAGCAAGAGAGGGAATGCATGAACTGAGAGAGAGGATATCAAGTCAAGGTGAAATCAATCGCTTTCTAGTCGTCATGACCAGTCTCTAGTAATGTGGGAAACAAGTCAGAAGACCAAAGTTTTGGAACGCATTTCAAAGGTAACGTAAGATCCTGTTTAGTAAAGGAATTGATAAAGTGCCCTCACAAATTGAAGTTAAGGTAGATAAAGATGCGATTACTTTAAAGTAAAAGATAGGAAAGATGCTTTATCCCGTAGCAAGGACCTAAAGGCGTTCATCAGTGCGCATAATAAAAGTTAATCCGGATGAAAGTTTAACCCAAATCCACAATACTTGCACATAAGTTGGTATTTGTGTAGCGGCAATTGGGAGTCACCGTCATTGATAACGAGACGTTTGCTACAGAGAGAGAAAAATAAAAACATACATATACATGGTAGTATCATATCTTGATAATGTGTTTGTGTCACTACAAACAAATATGTATAAATGGTTTCAAATATCCTTTAAATTTTATAGACAAGTGAACTAAAGTACAAAAGATACTCGCAATATCAGATTATTTTTGCAGGAGAGTTTTATCCTAGAGCTGGTAGTTTTTTTCAGGATATTGCTATCGAGGAATGTGAAAACAAATTTCCATGCGGTTATGAAGTCACTGTAGTATAAAGACTCAGGAATTTTGTACTACGGATATGAAACTTAATTGTGATGTTATTAAAAGCTTTCTTTTTCAGTCTATTAATACATTACATAAGTTGGAAGTGTTTTTCCAACCTGGATATAACATTGCCTTTTCTTTATCTGTAAGCCAAAGACTATATACGAAAGACAGGAATGTTGAGCAAAATCCTGCGAGTAATGTGGCGTCGGGGCAATTGATGGCTTTAGTGATAATCTAGTAACTTCATCTCATACCGTCTGTTTGTTTACATAGAAGTGCCAAAAATTGGAATGTCAGTTCCGACAATGCCAGGAATGCCTCATCCTTTTTCTGTTTGTAAATGACCCGAGACAACCGTGTGACCTTTAGTCAGTTTGGACGACATCCCCGAACCCTTGCAGAAGCGGTCTGTGACAACCGGCTGTTACCTCAAGCGGGATTAAGGGTATGTAAACTACCTGCGTGCCCGCCGCCAGGCCAGATAACCCCAAGCTTGGTAGAACACGGAAGAGAGACACCACCTTCCTGTTACTGGTGACAGAGGTCGAGGGGGACAGTTTTTCCTCAACCATCTTCAATAATCTGGTCATGTATCCCGGTGCTTTCAAAAGAACATATATTCTGCGTACCATAGCGAAAGAATACTAGTCCGACAATTGTGATATAAATTGGAAAGTGCGAACATTGAGCACAACGCTCCCCATAGCAGCCATAGAGTTCGTATTATTCGCTATACTGGACATAAACAATTGTTTTCGTGTTGCCCGTTTTTGTTAATTTCATGTATACGTGTTCGCTCAAGTGCTTGTGCGTTTAGTATTTCGCTTGTCTGTGGACATATTCGTCTTTTTCTTGTTGTAGTGTATTTAATGTTTTGTGTGTATACCGTATAGATGGATAGATAACTATTAACAAATCTGACCTTATTTCCTTTCTTTCTGAAACCACAATAATACTGGATGATTACAAAGATATGAAACGTGATCACTTGAAACGGAATTAATTACCAAAGATAACGTTATAATTAATGTAGAAAAGACTAAAATTAAACTAAAAAAATGAGTCATAAAAATAAATGACGCAATAACACACCCAGCGCAACTGCTTTATTTACCCGTAAAACTGTCCCTTCACCATAAACACCCACTTTGGTTAGTCTATAACATGTTTGTTTTACATTCCACGTTAACATTAATGTTTTATATTCAAATTTGCATTGATTTTGTGTATTTCGTATGTATCGTATGCTTACGTTATTGAGTTATGCTTGTGTTTACATCGTTTGGTTAAGTATTTGAAAAAAAAACACAATTGGACTGGGTAACGACCCTATCCACTGATTCCTGCCTTAGAAGGTTTCTGACACCTGATAACGCCAGTGAAATAAATGTGAGAATGTTCACGGCGTATTAATCTACCTCTTCGTGTTTACTAGTCGACGCCTGAGTGACAAACCCATTTCGGAATATATATACACACTGTGTGTGTGTGTGTGTGTGTGTGTGTGTGTGTGTGTGTGTGTGTGTGTGTGTGTGTGTGTGTGTGTGTGTGTGTGTGTGTGTGTGTGATTGTATATTTATATACATATATACATAGATATTTATATATGCATATATATATATATATATATATATATATATATAAATTCATATACATATATATGTATGTTTATATATATATATATATATATATATATATATATATATATATATATATATATTTATATATATATATATTTATATATATATATATTTATATATATACATATATGTATATACATAATATTTATATACCAATACACACACATATATGTATATATATATATATATATATATATATATATATATATATATATATATATATATATATATATATATATATATATATTCGTGTGACTATGTGTACTTGTAAAAACAATAATGGGTTACGTTCTGCGTTTACGATAAGGGAACACTTAATGCAGTTGAGTTTGATGGAAGCCGTTCATGGAATATGTAAGAGTACGCAGAGGTTTTTAAAACGGTCAAGTAATAACTGTTGCAATCTGCCGTGTTTGTTTTCGTGATTGCTTCATCTTCGTTTTCGTCCCAGGCTTCGAGAAGATAAAGTGTGTGTGTGTGTGTGGGGGGGGGTAGGTGGCGGGAAAGGGGCTATTTTCTCTTTTTCTCTTTCTCTACTACACATACGCACACACACTTTCCCTCTTTATCGTTTCTCTCCCTCCCCCTTACTCTCTTTCTTTGTCATGTCTCCGTATATATATATATATATATATATATATATATATATATATATATATATATATATGTATATATATGTATACACACACACACATACATGTAAATGTACATATATATATATACATCTATATACATACACAGGCACACGCACACACACACACAAACACACACACACACACACACACATATATATGTGTGTGTGTGTGTGTCTATTTGTATATATGTACATATATATACATATGCATGTACATATGTGTGTGTATTAACATGAATGATATATATTGCCCAAGGAACTGAAGAGGCTGAGAATTGAAGAGTCTGCTCTGCCAAGGGTACCGGCCGAACCGTAGCGAGTCATCATCACAAGGAGACTTCTACATTTAATAGCTGAGTTTATTCCACTCGATGGGCATATAATGGCATTGACGCTGAAGCTTGCGTTTGACTTTCTCATATTGCTGTGTACATTTCACCCGATGTTTATAAACTTTATATGTTGTTCTACATGTAAGTAATTTCATAGTTATCGCCGACATTTGCGTTGTTCTTGGCGGTATCCAGATGTGACCGAGCTAGCCTTCTGTTGGTCCCTACGGCTCGGGACTGATCCCATCAGTGAGAATGGCCTCCTCTGGGAGTTTGCTAGGTCCAGGAGACGGAGGATCCTGTCCGGTGTCTATCCCAGGGATTTTTTTTTTTTTTCTTGGACAAATTGAGGGTAGAGGAGTGTGTCGCTCTAGAAAAAAGGAAGAATTTCATTTCGTAGCAGACGCTGGTGGCCATAGATGCGTGTTGCCTGACTCGAATGTGTGTGTGCTGACAGTAAGACCTTGAAACTCGGGGAGTTGCTGCTAGCCTGGCTTGATAGAGCGAGGGCAGATTGTAGTGTGAAGGGATTATAATTGGGATGCTTTGATGATATCCGATTTTTATCGGTGACTGTCCCCTAAAAGGTCACTTGTAATCACATTTGATTGCAAGGAGAAACACGCTAAAGAACGAACGGACTGAATGAATCAACAGTCGTCATCAAACCCACACACCTATATGTACGTGATTTGCGTGTGTGTGTTCTGCTCTTCTTTGAAAAGAGGCGTGTGCGTGTGTTGCGTGCGGACTACATGTGTGTGTGTGTGTGTCTGTGTACATATATATATGTGGATAGATAGACATGGATATACAGATAGACACAGTAGATATAGTCGTAGTGCCATTTAAATAAAATCCTCTCCGTCTGAGTCTTAGTTGCAATTAGAGGTGAAATGTTCAGGTCAACATTGTTATAAACATTTCTTTCCAACATACGAAAAGCAGACATGAAAGAATTCGTCTGCCACTAGAAAAGGCCATTAAAACGTTTGAAAGGACGAGGAAGTCTTATATAGCTGTAACAGCTGAGCGGTCGATATTTTCCACGAATTATAATCCTAACTTCAGATGTGCCTTTTTCCTGATAGTTAGTTTTCCATTATTTCTTTCTTTATATATATAATTTTTCATTCACACACACCAGGATACAGCATTTACCATGCTCTTGTTCCATCCTCCTCACACACACTCTCACACATGTATATTTCTTTTTTCTTTCGTTCTTTTTAACATGTAAATCCTGAAGTAAAACTGTATTCATGATTCCTAATACAAGTCGAACATATGGTCTTTTTTCGTGGTTCAAATGCAGTATTGCGATAATCACAGGCTTCAGAGCTGCTTGCAATATTAGTAGTCTGATCGACGTTGCTCGTTGAATCGGAGCGGCGGAGAAGGCAAGGCAAACACCGCCATTATGCTACGTCCAGAAAGAGGGGGGTGGGGGGGGGGTGAGGGCACGGGGTGGCTGTGTGCTATGAGTTTGGAGAATTCATGCTTGCGTATGTATATTCATAGTGGGAAGAGATATAATGGAAGATGTAAAGACAGAGATGTAGGGATACTATGGGCGATGTAGATATACAGAGAGAGGCGGATACTATGGGTGATGTAGAAACAGAGAGAGAGAGACGCTGAGATACTATGGGCGATGTAGGAATACAGAGAGAGATGCTGAGATACTGTGAGAGATGTAGAAATACAGAGAGATATAAAAAGAGAAAGGTGTAGAAATAGAGAGGTAGAGGAGAAGGGAACGAAATAAATGCAATAGGCATGTGTATATTTTTATAACTTTCCTAATCTTTTCCTTTCTGATTTCGAAACTCGTCAACCTTTTTAAAGAAGAGGCCACTTGGACAAATACTGCATTATAGTAAAGATATTTTTAATAACTTTATTTTCCAGTCATTATATCAATATATGTGGAGTATGCCCAGAACTAGGAAGAGGCCAGCAAATGCTAAATGATCCATTCAATTAGAGTGCATTGTGAAATTATTATTATTATTATTAATTTTTTATTTATTATTATTATTTTTATCTTGATGCGAGTTCGAAGGAAATGTAGTTTCAGACAGGAATTTCCACCATTCAACCAACGCCTGGAAGTGCATTCACTAACCGATAAACGTCTGGAGGAACGGTGGCGTCAGCAGAAAGAAAGCCAAAGTGAGTGCTCATTTAGTCTTTTATCAGACCGATGGCAGAAGAACGTCTTTACATTTTTTTACAGAACGACTTCTGAAATAATTGCGATACCGTCAGGAATAATGATGATTCTCTGTTTTTGCTGTCATCATTATGATTACAATTTATTATTATAATAATAATTATTAATGTTATTATTATCATTTATATCATCATCATCATCATCATCATCATCATCATCATTATTATCATCATCATCATCATCATCATCATCATCATCATCATCATCATCATCATCATCATCATCATCATCATCATCATCATCATCATCATCATTATCATCATCATTATCATTATTATTATCATCATCATCATCATGTTCATTATTATTATGTTCATTATCATTATTAATATCATAAATAATAGCATATGTAATAGAAGCAGTATCAGTATTATTATAATCAGTAACAAGATTATCATTATTGAACCGTATTCATGTTGACAAATGTGGAAAGGTTTGAATGAGAACGAATATCTTCACAATACAAGAGATGTATTTTACCGGTTTCGATTATATCTTCGTCAGAAATACATGAATTTATCATTATCAGTACATGTTTAAGCAACATGAGTATCGTTCAATTTATCTCTATCTATATATCTGTCTCTCTATATAATGTGTGTGTGTTTGAGTGAGTGAGTGAGTGAGTGTGTATGTGTGTGCGTGTGTGTATGAGTGAGAGAGTGTGTGTGTGAGTGAGTGAATGAGAGAGAGAGAGAGTGTGTGTGTGTGTGTGTGAAAATGAGTAAGTGAGGGAGAGAGAGATAGTGTGTGTGTGTGTGTGTGAATAAGTAAGTGAGTGAGTGTGTGTGTGTTCATAGACTGGTGTTCAAGAGAAAATCCTCTAAATATCAAGAACGAATAGAGATTTCCATTTTATTACCCGAATGTTGAATATCAAACAGTTCCTGTTTGACCAGGAATCTGATTAGCTTTCGTCAGTGATGCTGTTCGGCAGCTGTTCTACATTCTCTGTCGAAATGGAAATGATCTGATCGAAAAAAAGGGGAAAAGGGTTTCATCTCTTTCGGAAGGAGAAAAAAACGTAACAGGCATATTAGATAATGATGTAACCATGCTTGCACACACATGCACACACACACACAACACACACACACGCGCACAACACACACACACACACACGCGCGCGCGCACAGCACACACACACACACACGCGCGCGCACACACACACACACACACACACGCACGTGCACACACACAGACTTATACAGTTAGCTTTCATAAGGTTCTATTAAAGTTAACCATCAATTTCTCATGAAAAGAATTTCTCTCTTTGGTCTCCCATTTAGCCTATCAAAATGTCCGAGAGTGTAAATGGATGTCCACAAGAAACGCTATCAAAACTTTCTGCACTGATTTATCCCATTTTCTGCACGTGCGCTTTGATGTTTTGCACTTTTCCGTGTTTTATCCTGTATCATGATAGTAATAGACTGTTTTCAGTGAGCATATTCCCTCTAAGGCCCTGGTGTTTTACCCTTCCGTGCTATAACAAGAAGAATAATTAACATTGTGTAATTAATATCATATTTTTTAAAAATGTTCGTGGGCATAGTATCCTCCCTGAAGATGGTCTTTGATATGGTCTACCTGAAGGCCCGCCGAGTCAGTCTCACTCCAGGTGCCAGGTGCACTCATGACGGGACCCTTTCCCCTCAGCCGCCACTCGGCAACAATTCCCATGGCAACAATTTTCGGCTTTCGCCCCTCAGCCAATTTTTATTCCATGACGAGACTCTCCCGTCACCTTTTTCACGACGGGGTGTCCACCTTACACGAATCCAACGACTTTATTTATACGTACAGAGGCTATAATCAAATGTCATTTATATTCACATTCATTTCTTTACATTTACATTCCCATTTACATGTCCTTGTGTTGACAACCTGTGCACACTAACTTCATTTGCTTCCAGGCTGATGCTATCTTTTTACTTGATGAAAACACGCATTAATAGGAGTTTCGTTTGACTTCATGCGAACCTTAAACAGAAAACCGTGATATTTAATTTTCATTAACTCGGGGGAATTCTACCTTACGGTATGTTTGTGTATGTATATGAATGCGCGCGCGTGTGTGTGTGTGAGAGAGAGTGAGAGAGATAGAGAGAGAGAGAGAGAGAGAGAGAGAGAGAGAGAGAGAGAGAGAGAGAGAGAGTGAGAGAGATAGAGAGTACGTGTGTATACATTTTCACATATTGAAATGTGAAAATGTATACATTCCAAAAGGATATGAATTGCATAAGAAAAATGAAGAAAAACTATCGCATTTCTCTTCGAAAATTCGTTGTGAATATCCTCGAATCCTGATGATTTTCCAGTTGGTTACATCATACCTAAGGCTGGCGAAGTGTGGTCGTTATCAGATGGCGCATCGCCTGGCAAACAGCTGCCGCTCACTCGCCCGAACAGCTCTCCTCCAACATGAATCCAGCCGCTCTATGTGATTCATGGGAACGAAAAATATGAGTTCTCTTTGCGAGATATGTGGAGCGATCGGGTTGTCATGGCAACGATAAATGTTTGGAGATGTAAACCATTTAGTTCATTTGCTCGTATAGAATTGCCTGATGTATAGTTTGGATGAGATATACACAGCAGCGCGCCACGTGCATCAGGTTTCATGCGGACGCTGCCTTTGATGTGCCTGATCTCATTCCCGGTATTTCGATTTGCTTGTTCGACCTCCGCGATGTTCACGGTTACCTGTATGTGGAGATTTTTTATGATACGAGTATTTCGAAATGCGCAAACTACAGGGACACACACAAACACAAATACACATAAACATATACAAACACGTATACACTAA
>NC_091576.1:21248279-21250779 GCF_042767895.1 Penaeus vannamei
CGCGCGCGCGCGCACACACACACACACACACACTCACACACACACACACACACACACACACACACACACACACACACGTACATAAAAATCCAACTGCGAAGGAACAACTTGCAGGACAGAGGTCAGGACCAAAGTGATTTGCCTTCCCAAAACCATGGGCACTATACCCCGAAAGAGATCCCCAGGCCATGCCTCAGGCAGGAAAAGAAGGGAATATGTAAATGAAGTACAAGAAGACCAACCCAATCGTTAGAGAGTGCAAAGGACCCGGACAACCATGAAAAAATATATAATGACCATCACCTCCTTCGGTGGTAATCGCTAGACTTTGGTAACATCGCAAAGGAAAAAGATAAATAGGGGAAAGGATATGGAGAAAAATTGATAATTCACAGTTTCAGAGAAAACAGTGCATTTCGAACATAACATATTTACAATATTGATAGAAAATAAATCTTTTTCTATTTCCCTTGGCGACTTCAACGCCATTCAAGTAGTTAGACGGTAAAAAAAAATGCGTAAATAGTTAATAGAATAACCAAGTTCACATTATCAAACAAGCAGGGATTCTGTCGTTCTTAAAGGGTGGCTGGGTTTAGACACTGAGAAAAAATGTGTGTGAGAGAGTTTGTGTGTGTGTGTGTGTGTGTGTGTGAGTGTGTGAGTGTGTGAGTGTGTGTGCGTGTGAGAGTGTGAGTGTGTGTGTGTGTGTGTGTGTGTGTGTGTGTGTGTGTGTGTGTGTGTGTCCGCGGGACTTAACCGCTCATGGAGCAAGGCCGGAACTTATGAAGATGAAATCATCCTTAGAGTCGGTGCATGTGCAACTACACATTGTTATTATCATCATTACTTATATTACTATTATCAGGGTCTATCTTTATCATTGCTGTTATTGTGAGCATTATTTTCATTACTATTATTATTACTGTCTTATTACCATTGATATATTTCCATCATTATTATCATAATCTTTATTACTTCTGTCAGTGCTATCGTTATCTTTATTATGATTATCATTCTATCTACTATTATTCTCATTCACATTATCATCATCAATATTGTCATTATTATTATCACTATTATGCTTATTGTTATAATTATCATTGTTGTTATTATTATAATTATTATCATTAATGTTATAATCATCATTATTGTTATCATAATTATTATTATTGATATCCTTATGGCCGTTGTTATCATTACTACTATTATCATTATCATTATCATCATCATCACCACATCATAATCATCACCAGCATCATTATCAAGATGATTATCAGTATTTTTATTATTGTTATTAATGTTATTATCGTCGTTATTACTATTTTTACTATCATTAGCATTATTATCAATATCATTATCAATATCACTGTCGTTGTTATTATCATTATTTTTACCACTAATTATTATGACTACTTTTACCACTAATAGTATTTTACTTTCAATATTATCAGTAGCATCGTTATCTTTTTATTTTCATTACCATTAAAATCAACAGAAGAAATTATCAAATTCAACCAGTAATACATTAGCAGCCGTATCATTTCTGCGCCAATTAGAGATGAAAGCGAAAATGTTGATGGTAACTTGAGATAACAAAATTACCTTGTTATTGACACCCAATTTGCAATCATTAATATGGAACTGAAAGGATTATCAAATGCAGTCATTCGAGATGAGAGGCTTAGTCAGCTCCAGATATTGCAAACTTTCTGTAATTCTAATGATTTGTGCGGATAGTTATGTGTGTAAATGTAGGTATGGATATGCACGCGAGTGTACATATACGTATATACATATACACATATTTCTCTCTCTCTCTCGTTTATATATATATATATATATATATATATATATATATATATATATATATATATATATATATATATATATATATATATATATATATTCATATCACATTGTGTTCCTTCTTTCTTTCTTTTTTATTTCTCTCCCCCGCCTCTTTTCCTTCCTTTTCAGCCCCATCTCCTTTTATTATTCTCCTTTTCTCACTTTCTCCCTAATTTATTTCTCCCACCAATCCTCTTCCACGCCCACCCCTTCTATTTTTGTCTCATGTTTCTACGTTCACATACCTCACGTTCGCACCACTTGTTTGCCAATTTTTGCTTCGCGCCGAGACTCCAAAAAGATGGCAAGCCTGACTTATGGCCGTGAACGTGCGAAAGGCGATAAATAAAACTTATAAAGAGCAAAGAATATAAGTAGATAAATGACTACGCGTGTATATGTGTGAATGATTTTTTTTTTATTATTATTATTAGATGTGTCTTTAATATCTGAAAGAACTTCCATGTGGGTGTGTATACTCCTTGCCAGGGAATATTGAATACATAGAAAAGAAAAAAAGCAGGGTGAACTATAACATTTATCACTACGTTGACTATCAGATTTTTAAAAAAGAAGTAAATTCTGCAGTAATATAACGGAGGAATCGAATATTTTTTTTCTTTTATAAAGGTAGATTTAGTTGTTGTAT
>NC_091576.1:21253279-21255779 GCF_042767895.1 Penaeus vannamei
GAATCCAAACTGATCTAGTCTTTGTTGCCTTACGTTGACATGGATCTGTTTCGGAAGGATGTGAGCAAAAACCTTGCCAGGTATCATCACATTCACACACATATATACACACATTGCCAACGATTCCCTTTCCCCTTCCAAAGAGGGATGGCCATGTCCCTCAATAGGTCCAAGGGAATGGGACCAGACTGACAGATGGCAGCCAGAACAGTATAGGTTCATCCCCAGCCTTTGGCCGTTCGCCAGGGAAATTGCATATGCCAGCAGCCTTCCCACACTTCAGCTTGAAGTTCGCCTCCCTGACCTCAGTCAGGATAGGAGGACCTTCAATAATGGGTGGGTCCAACACAGGATTGCCACATCACTAATGTCCAGATAAACTGCTGGAGGATTTACCTGATACAGTTGCCAAAAATACTCAGCCCAACGTTCACGAACTGCACCATGATCTGAGATGATTCGTCCATCCACTGAGCAGATTGCAATCTACGAGGATGGCTTGGAATTCAATATTCTCAGGTCTTGGTAGGCAGGATGAAGGTCATTTACTAGGATATGGCCTTCACCCTCATCGGCAAGAGTCCTGATGAACTGTTTTTTACTCTTCCTAAGCAGTGTCCGAGCCCTGCGCACCAAGGAACGGTGCAAATCCCGATTGCCATTCAGTCGAGCCTCACGATATACATCTGTAGCCTTCAATGTCTCTAGCGAGATGATATTCTGCCTTATTCTTTCACGCTTAAAGGAATCCCAAAATTGCTACAGGGTTCGTCAAGTTTTCGGGGACTGTGAACCGATCAGATATAGTTGTGGTAAACCCCAGTGCACACTCCTCTCTCAATCTGCCCACGTGAAATACTGTGCAGTGGCCACTGGAGACAGGGATTTTGCGATGGACACATAAGGTTGCCAAAATCAATCAATGATCGGTGCCACAGAACTCAGCACTCCGATAAACCTTGTAATTCTGGAGGATCCTCCAGCGAGTGCAAAAAAGTATGTGATTAATCTCATTGGCCACAGTACCCGTATCACTGTACGGAGTCCACCGATGCAGGTTGAGGCGCTGATAGTAGGAGTCAGGAATCCTCAGTTTCTGGGGTCAAGCAAAGTCCTGGAGAAGGAGACTGTCTTCACTACTGTGATCAGCTCCCGAGACAGCTCCATCTCAGCCCAGTACAATGCAAACGTCTTGTCGGGGGTATTTGACTGCCACAAATGGGGGTTTGGCATAGAATGCCTCTTTCTCAAACATCGGTAGGAGCATACACAATGAGAGACAGAGCCAAAAGCATGTTTCAGTCTCAATGCCATAATACACTCGTCAACTGGAGAAACCTCTACTACTAAAGGTTGAAGTCGGTTGGAGATGTTTATGATATTCCCTGGAGATGGCGACCATCGACCCGGCCCGACCAGTAGAAGGTGTACCCACGCATACTGATCTTGCTGCTGCCAGGTCGCCTCGCCTCTGAGAAGGTAGCCACCTCAACTCCCATCATTTCTGTTCCCCTGATAGCAGGAGTAATCTATTATCCTGACGTAAAGACCAGTTGTTCCAAGCTCCTACCCGGATAGCCTGACTGAGGTGAAGCCTCAGGCAGCCGTTTCGGGTGAACGCCACCTCTGCCACCCCTGCCAAGGTATATATGTGTGCATGTATACAGATATACACAAGCCTCCAGGTTAGTACAGTGGTAACGTGTCGGCTTCTCATCCGAGGGGTCGGCGGTTCGCGCCCCGCCCAGGCGCGAGAAGTTGCGATTGTCGCCCGGAGGTTACTGCTGTGGCTGGGCACCACGGTGGGTAAGGACACATATGTATATATATACATATATATATACATACATACATACATATATATATATGTATATATATATATTTACATATATATACATATATATATATATACATATATATACATATATATATATATATATATATGTGTGTGTGTGTGTGTGTGTGTGTGTGTGTGTGTGTGTGTGTGTGTGTGTGTGTGTGTGTGTGTGTGTGTGTGTGTGTGTAAATATGTACATATACATAAGTATATATACATATGTATGTGTGTGTGTGTGTGTGTGTGTGTGTGTGTGTGTGTGTGTGTGTGTGTGTGTGTGTGTGTGTGTGTGTGTGTGTGTGTGTGTGTGTGTGTAAATATGTACATATACATAAATATATATACATATGTATGTATGTGAGTGTGTGTGTGAATATATATATATATATATATATATATATATATATATATATATATATATATATATATATATATATATATATATATATACAGATGGACGTAGACGCAGCCTCCACCTCTCCCCTTCAGCCGAGTCTGAACATAGCAATATATCCACCTTAGCATTTTTATCACCAAAGTTCGCACGAGGAAATATATCATGGCCGCTGCTCTCAATTATTGCAGGTAGAAGTATGTAGGCGTTGCCGATACCCGCGTGCCGATTCCCCATCAGTGAAGAATCTTCTCTTCTGGCTAAGTTTA
>NC_091576.1:21280779-21288279 GCF_042767895.1 Penaeus vannamei
AACTCTTTTACGCAACCGAGCAAAACGGCTCGAATCTGTTATTTCCAGACGCCCATTTCACCGCCTTCGTGGGTTGTGGTGGAGGCGGAGGTCTGGTAGAGAGGGTGGAGGATGGGGGGGGGTGGTGTTGCTACGTGGATTTCGGAGGCATCTGGCGAGGCGGCGAAGCGTTTTGACAGCGGCCATTCAAGATACATGTGTTTGGAAGTATCTATCAGGGCGCTAATGGTCGTCATCGTGTTACAGCCTGGGGAGGGGCGGCGCTCCCGGCTGGGGGGCAGCGAGAGCCATTACGTCACGACTCCTTTCCACTTTTCCAAGCCTTTCGCCGCCGCGCCCGCTCTCGTCCCCACGGAAACGAAACGCGTAATCTCGGAGACAAGGCAGCGAGGTGAAACGATGACAGGGATTGAAACAGCGACTTGGAAACGTGAAATATGTGCGGTGAAATAGGGTCTCAGCCGGTGAGCTTTTAAAATACACGGAAAGTATTAACAGGTTGTCTATTTCGAAATTGATACATGTAAAATCTGTGCTCTCTAGTCTATATATACACATGATAAAATGTACACACACTCACACCTTTATAATACACCCAGACACGCACGCGCGCGCACCCGCACACACACACATATGTATATAAATGTGTATGTGGGGGGGGGAGGGTTGTATGTAAAGAGCTACTGATGATTATTACTAGTTAATTTCCATTATTATTCCTGGAAACAATAAATTGTAACATAGAAATAGGAAGTACATTTATTTCAGTGACGCTGAAACAAATATAGCAACTCAAAAAGTGTAAACTTCCAACGTTTCTGTGTATACCTTAGGATAGAGTGAACAAGACATTTTATCACTCTATCCTACAAGTCTTCCCAAGTCTACCCTCACTTACAGATGATCTCCTGAAATCCATAATGATTTTATCAACACATTATTTAATATTTAAAAATATTTTTATCACCAACTAATAAGTCATATAATCCAATCTCTTTAAAAATTAAATCCACCAACCTTATTCTACCCCCATCAACTTAAAAATGGCTCTTAAATCTATTTCATTACCTACCCCCAAATCAGCTCACCCTAACCCATTAGCAAGCCAACAACCAACAGTTTCATCCGCAGTGACCAAACCACCCATAAATTTTCCTTACAGACCATCGGGAACTTCTGCAAGTAATTCCGCTGACAAACCAAGTAGACCAATGAGCCAACCCATAACGCTTGGTCAAGGCATTACCTAACACGTAACTCGAGTACTGTTCACTTTAGGAAGTACTGTTGCCAAAACTACGTATGGCGGAATGAGTAAGCAGTTCGAACAGCTGTTTCCTCGCGCTGGCTTAACGACCGCAAAGAAGAATGGATGATTAAGTAATAATTACGTTAGTAACGATAATGATCCATTATCAGTAGAAAGAGAGAGGGAAAGGGGAATCAGAGAGGGAATGCTTGGAGGAGAGAAGAGAGACAAAGCGAGAGGGATAATAGGGAAAATGGATGAGAGACAGAAGAAAAAAAAGAAAAGAAAAAAGAAAGGAGTGTAGGGGATACAGGGAGAGGAGGGAAAGGAGGAAGGAAGGGGAGTGAGAGAATAGAAAGAGGGAGAAAGAGAAGGGGAGGGGGAGGAAGGGAGAGAGGGAGTCGGGGAGAAAGATAGCTAGATAGAGAGAGAGAGACTAAAAGGGACACCAAAGTTCGAAGAGGTAAGCAAGTATTTAGCAACACAGATCAATTACAGGAAAGGAGTAGCGGTTAAAGAGGCCCAGTTTAAACAACGTCGAGCTCCGTGGCGACGGCGGTTGAAGGCACATAAGGAATAAGTGGCATTGCCCGGCGTCTTCAGTTTCTCTCTCTCTCTCTCTCTCTCTCTCTCTCTCTCTCTCTCTCTCTCTCTCTCTCTCTCTCTCTCTCTCTCTCTCTCTCTCTCTCTCTCTCTCTCTCTCTCTCTGTTTCGCTCCCTCCCTCCTTCTCCTTTCCCTCACCTTCTCCGTTTCGGAAATTTGAGACACAAGAGAAAAAGTAATTCAGAACTATTGTTGTACCTTTATATCAAACATACGTCACAAGTCGTATGCAAATGTTGCTTGCACAATCACGAGCGTAAACACCATTGCGGGCGTGACGAAATGAATGTATATTAATCTTTATCGTCCTTGACAAGTGAATAGTCTTCCGGCATGAATAATAACGCCAGGGATGAAATCACGTCACGACAGTTAGAAAAAGTGTCTACTCTTTCATTAACTGATGAAAATGTCATCTGCACAGTGTTTTTAGAATTAATCTCCGGAAATATGCAGCCTACATAACATCTTAAAATAAAAATGTAGTTTTCCACCTTTTAATTTCATCCTTTATCTACTTATTTTTGCGGTTCTGTTGCCTGTTTGAACAAAGACATGCTTGAATTACACGTGTATGCAATGCGGGAAATCATTATTAATCCCGGCTCGCACCTTCATTTTTGGCCTTAATTTGAGGCTGCTCGCGCTCTGAATCCATCTCGCGGAAGTCAAGGGCGAGGGACACGCGAGAAATTTATATTTTAGAGTTCAGGTAAGTGCGGTGACGGCATTTTCCTCCAGAGCAAGGGGAGTGTGGGAGAGAGAGTTCAGGTAAAAAGGAGAAAGAAAGAGAGAGAAGTAGGAAAGGCATAGAGAAGTTGGAAAAAATAAAGAAAACAAAGCTTTAAAGAACAATAAACTCTCGATTATAATTTATTACCGGTGCTTAGCAAATAAAAAGAGACACGTGCGGTTACATATGCATCTCCTTGGCAAATTATCCCAGCCTTGAATCTGCAAACAGGTGCTGCGGATACACTGCAATCTCTCGTTAACGTCACCCACACTTTCCCCTTATCTTTGAGCTTCCTTCTCCTCTCCGTCATCCCCTCTATCCCCTCTCCCTTCTTCCCTCTATCTCCTCTCCGTTCTCGCCTCTATCCCCTCTCCGTTCTCCCCTCTAACCCTTCTCTGTTCTCCCCTCTATTCCCTCTCCGTTCTTCCCTCTTTCCTCTCTCCGTTCTTCTTTCTATCCCCTCTCCGTTCTTCCCTCTATCCCCTCTCTACTCCTCTCTTTATCCCTTCTCCGTTCTTCCCTCTATCCCCTCTCTGTTCTCCCCTCTATCCCCTCTCTGTTCTCCCCTCTATCCCCTCAATCTCGCCCCCTCTCCCTCTTCCCGTCCCCCCGCCAGCACAACCTCCCCCGCGCCACCTGCTCGTATTTTTCTAGCAATCCATTAGCGCTGACAGACGAGGAACTAAACGCGCGGCGCCACATCCCTTGCCTCACCGGCGTTGCTCCTGTTCCTCCACACCCACCTGTTCCCGGCCCTTTGGCTCGGCGTCGCGAGAGGACCGAACGCAGCACTTTCACCGCCCATCTTCGTAGCGCAACGCTGCGGTCGGCGCTCGAACGGGGAAGAGGAAGGCCTTGGGAAGGGGAGAGAGGAACTGCCGGGGTCCCAGCGCGACGCCTAAGGAACGCCCGAGTTTCTAACGCGGCAGAAGGGGGAGGCGGCGGCACAGTGCCATCCCGACTGCGGCAGCGACAAGACCCTTCCGCGCCGTGCACAGCGAAAGGATACTGGCTAGAAGTCTTTCTTTTATTTGTTTTTAGTGCAGAAAAAGATTTGTCGTTTCCCAATTTTCTTCTTCCATTCCACGCGGGAACTCTTCTGATCTGCAATGAATTCGGTTGTGAAAATCTCTTCATAAGTTGGAAGTCTTGTTGCAGTGACTCAGCCATCCCAACGCCTCCAGACGTTTTGTTGCTCCTGCCGATTCCGCGTCATACAGTGAATGAAACAGTTGCAAACCCAACTGCAGAAATGACGAGGAAATGATATTGTTGGCGCGTCCACGGATCTCTTGCGAGTGTGAGCCAAAGGAAGGAGCGACGACAGCAGGAGGCAGCGTAGGACACGGAAGGAGGCAGAGATGAAGCTCCTGTTCTTCCTCACTCCGCTGTTCTTCGGTAAGTCATTTGATCTTGCTGTTGCAGTTATTTCCTCATCTACAGCTTACCTCTTTTTATTTGCATTCATTTCTTTATACATTTTTATTGTTATTTAGTCAATATTCTGCTCCTTTAGATTCGTTTTGCGGTTACTGTTATTTATGTTCTTGAATGTTTGACTTGCTTCTATGCTTAGCTCTTCGCATTTAGCATACGAGTATATGATCTCACTTTATCTTTTCTTTCTAGTTTGTAAGTTTTGAAGGATTTATAGCCACTAAAAGTCAGTTTATTGGCCGTATTATTTATCAACTGTTATCACACATACACACACGCACACACACACATATATCTACATATATATATTCTAATCTTTGCTTCGTACATCCTAATCTCAGCTATTGCCCGTTATGTTGGTCCATTATTATCATTATTAATGATTTTATTGCTATCCACATTGTTATCATAATCACTATTCCCTTCGAGATTATCAGGACGAGCATAATGGTGAATATTATCCACAAACGATTACGATAAGGGTCAATATGCTGTCTATTCCTTGGTGATATAAGCTTTCTCAGAGAATATGACGCAAGACTCCTTTCTTTGTATAAACGCAATTTCCTTTTTGTATTAATTTACAGCGTCGAGAAAACTTTCCCTTGTCAGAAACACGTGCACATAAATACATTTGTATGTGTGCGTGTGAGTGTTTTTGTGTGTGTTTGTGTTTGTGTGTGTTTGTGTTTGTGTGTGTGTGTATGTGTGTGTGTGTGTGTTTGTGTGTATTTATAGAATGGCAATAAATTCTAACGGTGATATAGATTATTATTATTATAGTAATGATAATGATAATATTAACAA
The DNA here is from genome assembly GCF_042767895.1 of Penaeus vannamei. Lineage (NCBI taxonomy): Eukaryota > Metazoa > Arthropoda > Malacostraca > Decapoda > Penaeidae > Penaeus > Penaeus vannamei. The sequence goes on from NC_091576.1 coordinate 21,285,613, forward strand.
TGATAATACTAATGATGATAACAATAATAATAATTATTATTATTTCAATAATGATGATAATTATTATGATGATAACAATAATAATAACAATAATGACAATGATAAAAATGATAATGATAAAAATAGTAATAGTAAGGAAAATCACGATGTAAAGAGTAGCAGTTTTAAAGATATTATGTTATAATGATATTGATGATAATATTGACAATTATAATGAAAACGATAATATAGATGGTAATGATAATGATGATAATAATAATTTATGATGATACTCATAGTAATAATTAAAATAGCAACAAACAAGGGAATGATAGAACAGTGATGATATTGATAGTAATGGTAATATCACTTATAATGATAGCAATGAGAGCTATGATATTGATTTAAAAAAAAACATGATTACATTAATAATGACAATAATAATAATAGGTATCATTATAATGATCATGATAATGATGATGATTATGATAATAAGGATAATGGCAATAACAATGATAATAATAATAATAATAAAATAATGGTAATAGCAATAATAATAACAACAACATTAATGATAATAATTATTATAATACAAATGAATGATAATGATAAAAAAACATAGTAATGATAACAATGATAATAACAATAATATTAATATTAACCAGATAATGATGACAATATTCACAATATGATAATAATGTAAGTAACGATAATAATCATAATAATAAAAACGATGATAATAATAGTAATAGCAGTAACGGTCTATCATCATTATCACTATTGCTGTAATTATTTCCATTATCATCATTATTATTATTATTGTTGTCATTAATAATGACAAAATTATTGCTGCTATCATTTATACTTTTATCATTATCATTGTCGTTTTCGTATTACTACTATGATTATAATCATTATCAGTGTTGTGATTCTTATCATAATTGGTATTATAATCATCATTGTCTCTAATGTCACTATCTTTATCGCTTAGATTTTTTTCTGTTTAATAATTGTTATTATAACCGTTGTTATCATTCTCACTTTTTCCTATAATATCTATTTCTTTCTACCATAGATATAATGATATTTCTACTACTACGATAACTACAACTATTACTGCTAAGACTGCTACAATAATTAATGATAATATATATATCATCATTGTTATCATTATCATCATCATTGGCAAATGTTTCAGTACCATTACCATCATTCCTGTCATTGTTATTGTTTGCATTCAAATTATTATCATCTTTATTGTTATGATTAGCAATAACAATGACATGAAATATAGGAGTATTTTATTTTTCTTATCATTATTATCACTATGGGTATTTTAGTATTTATTGTTATCATCATTATCATCGATTTCATTATTATCATAATTATCATTATCATTATAGTCATCATTTTATTGTTATTATCATTATCATCATTATTATCATGGTTATCATTATCATTATTATCATTATTGTCATGGTTATCATAATCATTATCATTATCATCATTATTTTCATGGTTATATCATTACCATCATTATAATTATCATTATCATTATCATTGTTATAATTATCATTATTGTTATCATTACTACATGTTTTATCATTATCATTATTTGCTGTTATTATCATTATTTTCATATGATATTATTTTTATAATGGTAATAATAATTAATATTATTATTATTATTGTTATCATTATTATCATAATTGTTGATATTGTTATCATTGTCATCATTATCATTATCATTATTTTCATTATTAGTATCATTATCATTATTAGAGTCATCATCATTATCATTATCAATACTACTTTTATCATTATTATTTTCATCATTTTCATTTTACTTAAATTATTTCTATGATTATTATCATTGTCATCATTATTATTATGTTCATGATTATTGTTATTATTGTTATCATCGCTATTATTATTATTATTATTATCATCATCATTAATATTATAGTTATTATATATCTTTAGTGTTATCCTTGTTGTTATTTCTACGATTAGCGATGTTGTTCTTATCATACTACTCCAACCATTACCGCTAATAAAAATAATAGCGATGGTAATTATAACAGTAATGGTAACAATGATGATAATGATAATAATCAAGTGATAATGATAAGGATGATTATATTAATGATTATGATGATAATAGTGATAACACTAACGCTAACTGTGTTGAAATGATGATGATGATATCATGATAATTGCACTTTTTGTTATGGTATTGATAATATAAATGGTAACAATAAAAAATCAATAGTGAGCTGCCCCCGATAATGGCAAATATATTCGTGGAAATATTTGTAATGATGATGTTACGAAAGATTATGATAATAGTGTTGGAAATTATACCATCAAGGATAGCAAGGTTTGTATTGGTGATGGTACTCGCACTACAAGACCTGTCAAGAACATGATGGAAACATCAACGAAAATCATTAAGTAATTTCAGTGACAATAATGCTTATATGATAATTATGATATCAGCATTAATAATTTATGTAGTAGCAAAAATGATAATTTAATATTGTAAAGGATCATGATAAAAGTATTACTGTTATGCTAAGAGAACAGAAAGGTGAAAATTAGCAATAATGAAGACCTGATTTCTAATATTCATTGACTTCTGTTAGCCATATGGTTTATTGGAGGTTTTCATGTTTACGACCTCTGTAC
>NC_091576.1:21318279-21320779 GCF_042767895.1 Penaeus vannamei
GAGCGCCCTTCGCCAACATCTTCCCCACGCTCTCTCGTACCCAGGCTCGCTCCCCGACACCCGCGCCGACACCCCACGCCCGCCACGGAGACGGCGGCCCCGTCCGCACCGGCCGCGGACCCCTCCTCCCCCGCCCCCGACCCCCTACCCCGCGGCCACACCCGTCCCCCTGTACCCGGTGGCCGCCCACCACTCGGTCACGCCCACTTACCGAGCCACCACGCTGGAGTACCACCCGACGACGCCCAAGACCCGACTTCCGGCGGCGAAGTACACGTCGTCGGCGCCCTTCGCGATCGACCCGCACCGCCTCCAGTCGTACCCGAAGCCGCTGCCCTACCACTCGCTCACGTCACCCGCCTCGCCCGCCCCGCACCCGCCCCTCCTCCACCCGCACCCCACGACGCCTCATCCGCCGCACCGCCCCCATCCCGCCCACCCTGCTTCCCCTCCCCCTCCTCCGTCGCCCGCGCCCGAGGTCTACGTGTTAACAACTCCAAAGCCAAACTATAACTACCGCCATCCACACGATCCGTCCTCACCGCCGCCGGAGTATCCACATCACCCAACCACGCGAATCCCCCTCCATCTTACACCCGCCAGTCATCCACATCCACACGAAAGTCACCCTCATCCACCGAACGATAAACAATATTACCACTCCACTCCTCATCCACATCACCCGCCTCCGTCCCCCTCGCCCACGCCTCATCCACATCATCCACATGCATCTCCCATTCCTTATTCACATCATCCAACTCCGTATCCATCACCTGCGCCTTATCACAAACATCCACACTCGCCATCCACACCTCATCCACATCATCCAATTTCGTATCCAGCCCCAGTTTCCCATCCACATCAACCTTACTCCGACCCAGTCCAATCAGTGCATCCACATGCACATGCACCTCCGTCACCCACACCTCATCCATATCCTCCACCATCACCACATCCACACCATCCACATCCGTCACCCACACCTCACCCACATCCTCCACCATCACCACATCCACACCATCCACATCCGTCACCCACACCTCACCCACATCCTCCACCATCACCACATCCGCACCATCCACATCCGTCACCCACACCCCATCCATATCCACCATCACCACATCTACACCATCCACATCCGTCACCCACACCCCATCCATATCCACCATCACCACATCCACACCATCCACATCCGTCACCCACACCTCACCCACATCCTCCACCATCACCGCATCCACACCATCCACATCCGTCACCCACACCCCATCCATATCCACCATCACCACATCCACACCATCCACATCCGTCACCCACACCCCATCCATATCCACCATCACCACATCCACACCATCCACATCCGTCACCCACACCTCATCCATATCCTCCACCATCACCGCATCCACACCATCCACATCCGTCACCCACACTTCATCCATATCCTCCACCATCGCCGCATCCACACCATCCACATCCGTCACCCACACCTCATCCACATCCGCCGCCTCATCACTCTCCGTATCCACATCCATATCCACCTCCCACACCTCACCCACATCACCCGGCCCCACCCCATCCATATCCCTCACCCACGGCGCACCCCCATCACCCACCCACCCCGTACCCACACTACCCGCACCCGGCACCCGCACACCCTCCCCATCCACATCCTTATCACTCATACCATCCACCCTACAGCTCCTATTCCACGCCCTACCCCCCTCATCCTCCTCACCCCTCTGTTGCTCATCATCCTTCTGCCGCATCCTATCCAGCTCCTCACCCGCCTCCCCATCCGTCCGCCGCCCCCCACCCGCCCCCAGTGCTTCACCCTTCCGTGTCCCCCTACCACCCGCCCCCTCCCCCCTCGGCCACGCCCCTCCCCTCCCTGAGCACCCCCCACCCGCCGCGCCCCTCCCTCGTGGTCCCCGAGTCAACCAAGCCCGCGCTGACGAAGGAGCAGGCGACCTACTACTGGCAGAAGTACTACCAGGACCTGGGCAAGTTTTTCTCGTACAACCCGTACTCGCCGGGCGCCCAGGAGCCCGTTCGGCCCTTGCCCAAGGTGTCGTCGGCCTCCCGCCCCCTGCACAATGGCCACGGCCCGCAGCCCCCCCTGCAGAGTCTGGAGGGGAGCGCGGTGGTTCCCGAAGGCGCGTCGTCGCTGTATCCGCCCCCCCATCCGGTGTCCCCCCTCGAGCCGCCGGCGCACCCTGCGCAGCGCACTCCCGAAGTGGACTATCACCCTTTCCCCCACCCCACTAACCTCCGCTCGCGTCCCTCCGCGCCCACTCGAACACCATCATCACCACACTCTCCTTCCGCTTCTCCCGCACCCTCTGTAGATACTATCTCTCCAACACGTCCTATTACCACTCGCGGCGAACACACGTCTACTTTGCCAGTGGATACACACCCTACACCGCAGCCCGTCAACTCCTCCGTCGACCTTGCACAGCTCTTCATAGACCCTTCCTTAAACTCTATAGACAGTTCAGAAATT
>NC_091576.1:21325779-21338279 GCF_042767895.1 Penaeus vannamei
TTATTGACACTTCAATGACTAGTTGCTTATAATGGATCAGAATGTATCAATTTAGGCTATGTAATATTTTATCTTTTCATTTAGTTACCTCATTCTTCCTTTATTTCTGGTGACTTTCTCTGAATATAAAATTTAAAAAAGAATTAAATCTGTCACACTTTTTTTTAGAGAGAGAGAGAGAGAGAGAGAGAGAGAGAGAGAGAGAGAGAGAGAGAGAGAGAGAGAGAGAGAGAGAGAGAGAGAGAGAGAGAGAGAGAAATTCCAGGTCTGGAGATATCAAATTCAATTTCCATGATTTTCCATGATTCGCTGAGGCGAAAATATGTTTTGTGTTTCCCTCTTTATTATAAAAAGTAAACTTTCTCCTGATACTAAAACGTATTTACAACGAAATAGGATTTAATATTACAGGTTCTCCACATATACATATTAATGTCAAACTTAATCACATTATTTACAGGCAATTTCCATGTTAGTATTATGTATTATGGGTCATCAGATACATTTGAAATGTGCTAGTAATTACTTTTTACACATATTTCCAGTCTTTCCAATTCTACGTGTTATTTTAAGTTAACTGTTTTCATTCTCACCCTCCACACAGATTTCATCAACTCTGAGCAAGACTGGAGCATGAAAATCAATCCTTCTAAATCCTCTTCTCCTTTGGTTTCTTATCCCCCCTCCTTCAATCCTTCCCTCGATTTCGCGGCCGAATATTACAGGGATGAAAGAATATCGTCTGGAAATAGATACAAGGATCATTCACAATATTATAGTTACCCCGAATACGAGGACGTTTTCTATGACCGTTATTTGCATAGAGAACATGATAAGGGTAAACTTAAGAGTTCACATTCTCTTAACTATAATTCCTCCTCTAAGTATTCTCACGCAGAACACGCATATGATTATGATGACGATACTCCCTATGCTTATAATTACAACGATAACATTGAAGTCACAACGTCAAAATACTTATCTGCTCCTCAGCCTCAAGACATTGTTGATCATGTTGCTTCGCATAAAAGGTCAACTATACGTCCTCAAAATACGGTTGTTCCTTATTCATACACATCAGCACCAGCATACTCATCGACTCCCAAGAGCATAGCAATCAATACGTATTCAACACCACAGCCACAGTATACTACAACTCCAAAGACATACGTGCATTCTGCACCAGCATATGCTTCAGATCCGAAAACATACACTACTTCACACCCTAAGTATGTTTCTGTAACAAAAGCTTACAGAAAACCTGAACCAGCCTATCACTCTACACCAAGACCGGCGATTACTCAGAAAGCCTACACAACTGCATCACCAAGATATAGTACAACACCTTCAAACAGAGCTGCTGCCACAGACAACCGAGGCTCCCCCACGCCCTCTTATCCAAAGACTATGGCACCCTTCAAGAAACCAGCCATCACGTTCTATTCCAATGAAGATGTAGATGATTATGCTGAATCTGATGGCGCTCCCTTGTCAGCTCCTACAGATTCTCTTTCCCCAAGTAAATATCAACAACAACAATATGATGTCCACAGGCCGATCAACCCAAGTGACTACTATGCTTCATATCTTCCACAATATTATCACAACTACTACCCTGGCTCGTCGTTCTTCCACGTAAACCCACCTGTCACATCCAGGGCGTTCTTTGGGCCGAATGTCGACAACACTGCACACACTGGCTTAAATGCAGCTCTGCTACCTCACACACGAGAACAACTTGAGTACCTCAGTCCTAAAACCCAATACAATGACAAAACTGCGTATTACCCACAAGAAATTCTTCGCCGATACTATCTCGATTCATTCACACACTTATCTGGCTTCAGAAGAAATAACTCGCACTTGTACAGTGAAAATCCTTACACTAGGAAGTACTTGGGTGTCACTCCTGCGTACATGACTACAGCTGGTCCTGATGCTCCTAAACCACTCGGGTCTTTCACAGAAAAGGACTCATATCCAACTAATCCTAGAGTAAGGCATCCAAGTACTCCAGTTCCTGCTATAAATAAACTGGCGTCACCATTCCCGAACACCAGTCAAAAGTCTGATTCTATTGTGCAAAGACCCCCTTATTCAAGGGATCGTGAGAGTAATTCACAGCATGTACACACTGCGTCTGCCTTGAAGGAATCCGATACTCCAAAGCCTGAACATCCTCTACAGCAACAGAAGGATCAGCGACAAAACATCACACAAGATATAGAAGTAACCTCGCTACCTACACCCCTCAGTTCCTCTGACAACATTCCAACAAGCCAGTTTATAAAAGACGTCAGTTCCACAATCGTTTCATCTTCTTTACCTGAAGGGAAATCATTACTAGATCTGTACCCATTCAAAAAGCCAAAGCCTAGACCATACATAAATTCCAAATCACAGCAGAAAAGTCAAATAACACTCACAACTGCTTTACCCGAATACGGTTCTCAGGAGTCTGTGTTTGGTGAACGAACAAACCCGAGGGAAAAGGACGAGGAACCGCATTCTCCATTGTCATTTTCTGATATTTATGATGACACAAAATCTCTGATCACTACAAGTGAACTAACTGATAACGGTAAACAAGAAAACGAGGACCAGAAAAGTCACAGCAAATCATCGTTCAGTACAACATCACCGGATGATGTTTCACAAGCAATACTGCCAGTAATTCCAGAAGGAAGTATTTCAATTAAAGCACATGCTGAAAGTTTAGAAAAGCCAAAAATTTCTTCAGGAATTCTTAGAAGCACAAGAATTCCTCTGCAGAAGAACATAGATGTAAAAGCGACTAAATTACCGAAGCGTCGACGTCGGCCATTTAATCGTCAACGTCGGCCAACTCGTCGGCGTCCTACATTATCAAACAAAACTCCTCCCTCTACTCTTTCATCTCTTACACCTCAGACAGCAATACCTCGTTCTTCTCCATCACCTTCTCCTTCTCAAACTCCTTCCCTCATTCATACAACCTATCTGCCTTCGTCTCCCTCTCCTCCGCCGACTCGTCGCCGTGTCGTTATGAGGAAGCGACGACCCTCGCGGCCTCATCCCTCTCAAAGAAATCTTTCCTCACTTCGGTCAAAGAATCTTCGTCCCATACTCCGCAAACGCCGTCCACGCCCTCCCTCTTCTACCCCTACCACTCCCCTGAGTGTTTCTCCTCTAGTTTCTATTACTTCTGCCTTACCAAAGGCATCTTCCATCACCGGGGATATTACAGAAACAGCGTTCAGTTCTGAATCTTATGAGACTTATGGTGATTCAGAAAAGCCTGCACTGAGTCATCATGAGAAATATGCTGCATCCCTCACGTCTTCTACCTCCCTAACACACCTTCCAACATCAAGTATACCTCCCACATCCTCTTCAAACATTCCCAATGACGGAATACTGTCTACCACTCCCTCAAAGCCATCAGGGACCTCCTCTCGTTCACCAACATCCTCTAGCATCACTATAACCCCATCAATAGAGGTTTCTCCCCATGGCTTCCCTAATCACGAACTCCATCACCCAGTCTCCTCTTCCACCACCTTGGCCCCGACAGGAGAAAAGTCACTTCATTCTCGTCTTCCTATACCCACAGGTGGGAATAAGTCCTTCAATGGTCTCTTACCTGGTTATCCACGACCAACAACCAGAGACCCGACGGGAGTATATGCGACGGGACCCAACCTTACTGTGACAGCCCCTACATACACCAAACAGACATCCCATTACACTCACCCATACACAAGTTCAAGCAATGTAAACAGTTATAGTTACCCATATACACATGGTCTATTTCAAGGGGAAAATGTTTCCATTTCACACACAGAGAATCAAACCTTAGACATCAGTACAATTTTGAGCAACAGGAACGAATCCTTAGTAGCTTCAAGCAGTTCTAAGTCTAGTTCTTATTACTACGATAATGTACAGGAAGCACAAGGTTCCCATGCTTCGATTATTCCATATGCTGTCACTAGTTACAATTCATCTTTCACTGACTATGTCACTCAGGACCATGCTAGCGATATTTCAAATGTTCAGCTTACCTTCAACATAAACCTTCCTCTCAATCATTATCTAGAAAATATTAGGGAAAAATCATCAGACTATGTCAATGATGGGCCAGAGGCTCACAAGATAACCTTTTCAGAAGCCTCTGCATTATCTATAGGAAATTCAGATAATTTTTCACCACCAACAAGCTCACCACTGGTTACCACATACAGTTCAGTGACTACTGCAAAGTATGATGATCAGGTATCTGTTACATCAGCAGTATCCCCACATCGTGTTGTAGCATCCTCGCGGCCTCTCGTCTACCAGAAATCTGAATCGCCATCATTAGGATACAACCATGCTCTACTGCCCTCACCAGCACCCTCTTATGAAGCTCAGCCACCACCGCTAACAGTACCTTTGCACCAACATAACCAGGACTTTCCACATCATCACCGCTTTCCAGTGGATACTCTGAGAGAGCCTCGTCATCAGCGGAGGAGGAAGTTCAGGTTCCCGATGAGGCGACGGCGGCGCAATCGCTTCTTGGCCTCGCGTTTTGACCGATTTCGCAACCCTCACCTTCCAGCAGACACTCTGCATCCTACTGTGCAGCCGAAGGTTCCTATAATTCACCTCACCACTGAACCTGTCCCCCACGGTGGCAGATCCAAGTATCAACTGCAAGACAGTGAAGAAGATGACTACACTGTCATCCACGTTAACACTCACCATGAGGAACACAACAATCATCCACCTACCCATCATCCAGTGGAGCCAAAACATGATACACCACCCATTCATAAAATTCATGGGTACCTTCCATCCTCCAGCCCTCATTATAAGGGGAATGACAATAACCCCGTACTAAAATCTCATCCAGTTTCTCACCCATCTCCTCATCCTTACAAAGGGCCAGCTCATCCCCATCCTCTCCAGCAAACCCATATATCTCACCACCTCACGGTCAAACATGACTCTCCACACAAGAACTATTCCGCCCCAACCACCAAGTACCACGAGGATCCACACCATATTACATCATATCATCCACTTCACACATACACCACAAAAGAGCCACATGAAACAATACCAGAACACCATTTGACAATTCTAAGTCAGCATGATCATTTAACATCAGAACCTCATCATTCGGTAGTTTCCAAATCACATTATAAAGCAGATATCCATTCAGTTCACCCTCCGGTAGCACCAGAGTCTGATTTTAAGTCGGTAACTTATGAACCAGTCACAGCTGCTCCTAATCATCCAGTAACACCCAAGACACATCACACACCACTGTCTCACACTGCCCATTATAGAGTAACTGCTAAATCTTATTATAAATCTGTAACTCAAACTCCTACACGACAAGTGACACCAACATCTTACTATAAGCCAGCAACACATTCCCCAGTAACACCAAAGTCTCACTTTGAACCAGTAACATATTCCCATCACCCCCCAGTAACACCAGTGTCACATTATGAACCAGTAACGCCAAAGTCTCACTATGAACCAGCAACACGTTCCCCAGTAACACCAAAGTCTCACTTTGAACCAGTAACATATTCCCATCACCCCCCAGTAACACCAGTGTCATATCATGAACCAGTAACACCAAAGTCTCACTATGAACCAGCAACACATTCCCCAATAACACCAAAGGATCACTTTGAACCAGTAAAATATTTCGATCACCCTCCAATAACACCCGTGTCACACTATGAACCAGTAACATATTCCCCAGTAGCACCAGTGTCACACTATGAACCAGTAACATATTCCCCAGTAGCACCAGTATCACACTATGACCCAGAAACACATTTCCCAGTAACACCAAAACCACATTATACACCAGAAACATACCCATCAGTTACACCGAAGTCACACTATGAACCAGTAACACATTCCACTCATCCTCCGGTAACACCAAAGGTGCAATATGAACCAGTAACTCCATATTACGAATCTGAGCACCATTTGCCAGCTTCCCATCCTTCATACCTTGGGAATGATGATAATCCATTTGTTCTCATACAGGACTTCCATAAGTCACGCCAAAAAGAGCATGCAGGATATTCGGTTCCTAATGAACAACCACATCATGAGGATCACTTGGTTCATCACTATAATGAAAAAGCAAATCTACCTAGCATTGGAGAGGTGCACCACCCCTTACCTCATTTCCCCCACACAACAAACTCACCCATTGTTCATTATCACACCACTCATCCCCCATCTGTGCCAGAGCATGTAACACAAATTTTTCCCCATGAATCTTATCTTCATGAACACCCAGAACCTCAGCTGCACCATCTAACAGAGCCGTCTCCTCCATCAACACCAAAGACCTCCACTTCCTTCGTTCATTTTACTACCCCAAGGCCTGTAAGTCAGCTAGATCTTCATCCAATCACTGAAGATCATCCTCTTCCACATCTTCCACCAGGAAATGTGGCTGATTATCAGCAAGGACCTGACCATCTTCTTCATGATGAGGAATTAAGTATTACGCATCACCATAACACTCCCAGTCCGGGGAGCTACGAGGTGACGCTACCTCCTGGGGTTGCTGTTACACCAAAATCAGATTATGGCCTCCAGGACCCCACAAAAATACACAGTGCCATTCCTGCCGTATCGCACTCTCCACCGCCAGCTCCGTATCCAGTGCCCACGTCCAAACCTGCACCAAATGCTCCATTACCCTACGAATCCCATTCAATTTCCCCGGAGTTGCAGCATCTCCTATTGTCTTACCCTTCTCTATATCCATATCCACCGTACTACTTCAGCGTACAAAATGTTGTCACTTTCTCTCCATTTTCTGCCTCACAAGAGCGTGGAGGAGGTCCTCGACATTCTGTATCACAGGTACCACCTTATATTCCACAAGCTCTTCCAGGACAGATACAGAATCTACGAGTACCCTTGGAGGGCTATCCTCCAGTGATTGGTGTACACGGTCCTTCACCAGATTCCGTTTATACAAAAGAAGGGTCTGTCTTGCATACTGAAATGGTACCTTTCCAGAACAATGTGAAGCAAGAGAGAGAGGTTGAAATAGCCCAGACTAAAGGTATAGAGGCAGATGATTCCCCTTTACAATATCACCATACAGCTGTCAAAGGCGAGGCCAAAAGGCAAACTACACTTCTCCCAAAAATTGATATTGGAGGTCGACACAGTTCCACAGTCTCACTAAGAAAAAATGTACAAAGTTTAGATCAAGAACAACGTACCTCTAAGAGGAGGCGATCAACAACGGTAGAGCCAAGAGTGCTGCAAACCTCGAATGTCACCCCCAGGAGACGTGGCGCGAACCTACAGCACGCCGCTTTACCTAGGCATGTGCTTGCAGGCAGACGAAGGATACAAGGAAGAACAGCAGAACCAGGTACTATTTCAGATACACATGATCCTTCGGAAAGGTCTTTCCTAAACCGACCGGCACACAGGAGACAGCGATTAAAAGGAATCAGAAGTGGTGGTAAGACACTTCGATCTGGATCTGGTGGCGAGAGATCCTTGATCGAGAGATTCCCCTTTAAGCCCAAACAGACGTTGGTCTCGGCCTCCTCACCAAGAGAGCGCCCCCAAAGTATAGATAGAATAGAGGACCTCCCTGATCACTATCTTCAGAGTCTAGTCGACGTGGGTTTCGGTGACAAGATTATTGGGGCTGAAAGGCGGGTTTGATCAGCTAAGTATCTCTGAGCAATAAAAATATCTTGTTTTGACATATGAACTAGTAATGCAAATACGTAATAATATCTAGTCACCGTTTATTTCTAGTATTGTGTCGATGAATACAGTAGACAAGTATAAAATACATTAATTTTAACATTAATATGTCTAAGAAACCAGGTATGCATTAAAAAAAAACTTGCCAAAATATTGCTTGCATAGCTTTTAGCCAAGATTTTGTATGGCTTATCTAGTCAAGAATACACTAACAGACACTCATACTCAATCACAAGCACTCAGACATAAAGGAGTGCGTATGCTATGTCATGTATGTACACACATATATGTACATATTGTCACACACACACGCAGTTTCTCATTTACATTATGGATAAGAATATAAAATAATTCTGCTAAATGTATTCTTCTATGTTTTTGTTTTATCTTTTGAATCATTCACTGAGCACAAAATTGTACTGAAAACAATGGAGACAAATCCTTACACGATACACACATCTTTTGATCCCCGTTAAAAACACCAACACGAAATACCACCCCTCCCCTCCCTCCGGCCCCCTGACCCTGCAGCGCCCACCCAAACGACCTCCCCTGGGTCGGCCACGTCCCTCAGCCTCAGTCAAAACAGGTCAGCCTAGGTACACACGACCTGGCTCACCCGTGACCCCTTGACCCGACCTCTTTCGACCCCGTTGACGTTCAGAGATTGATGACAAAATTATGGTTGTTTCGCCAGTGCAGCACGATTGGTCTGTCAAAATTATATCATACATAAACTAATTCAGTTTTCTCAAGGGTCTTTGTCCATGCGACTCGAAGGCTGGGCTTTGTGGCTATGGTCGCCCTTGGTCAAGTGATTGCGAGACTGACTTTCCTGACTTGTGACTCACCAGTTATAACAACGTGTATAAACTTGCGACGTGGAATAGCAATGGCCAGTGGAAGCATTCCACGTTGACTGTACAAATTTAACTCTTTTGACTCTCCTGATCATAAACTTTAGTTCCGAACATCTCACTCACTCATTTTTATGACCATTCAGCTCTGCCTGTCTTTTACCTCCCTCCTTCGACATCGTTTTCCTTACCTCCTTTAACACGACACTTCCCTCGTCTCCCTGGACGTGACACTTCTTTATCTCGACATTATACATGAAGACCCCTTCTGACATACGACTGATGACAACACGACGACTCTGACATTCTCTTACAGCCCCGCAGACCAGAGACGACGCAATCCAACAAGAACGCTTACTTAAGCAACAACCACATGACCGACACACCCACACGAACGACAAAATCCTTACCAACGACAGCACTAGCGACCTGACTTTTCAAAATGTTGTTACTGTATCTGATTGTCTTGTTGCCATGAAATATGATAGTTATATGTCATGTGCAAGTCATCCATCATATTTTCAGTTAGCATGAAATAGCTTTATAGAACACGAAAGTCACACATACATTTTAATCATGTACTTTTCACGAGTCATTATTAATTATCCTCCTTTACCATCTCTCAGACGAGGAGCAACGGACACGGCCGGCGGTGACTCCACCAGATGTAGCCTGGTTGAAGCAGCTGGTAATGTCATAAGGCACTGTTGTAGACCCCTTTGCTGATAAATTTATCCGTATATATATGTCTGTGTGTAGTACATATATATATATATATATATATATATATATATATATATATATATATATATATATATATATATATATATATATATATATATAAATATATATATATATATATATATATATATATATATATATATATATATATATATATATATTATATATATATATATATATATATATACATATATATATATATATATATATATATATATATATATATATATATATATATATATCTATATATATATATATATATATTGCATACATATATATGAATATGCGTGTGTGTGTGTGTGTATGTGTTTATGTAGATACATACATACCATGCGCATATATATATATATATATATATATATATATATATATATATATATGTATATATATATATATATATATATAATATATATAAGTATATATATACAGTATATATATACATATACATATTATATATATACATATACATGTGTGTGTGTGTGTTTATGTAGATACATACATACCATGAATATATATATATATATATATATATATATATATATATATATACATATATGTATATATATATATATATATATGTGTGTGTGTGTGTGTGTGTGTGTGTGTGTGTGTGTGTGTGTGTGTGTGAGTGTGTGTGTGTGTGTATGTATATATATGTATATATATATAATATATATATATATATATATATATCTATATATATAATATATATATATATATACATATACATTATATATATATATATATATATATATATATATATATATATATATATATATATATATATATATAGATAGATAGATAGATAGATAGATATAGATATATAGATATATATATAATGGTATGTATGTATCTATATAAACATATATAAATATATATATATATATATATATATATATATATATATATATATATATATATATATATATATATATATATATGTATATGTATATATATACATATATATGTCTGTATATATATATATATATATATATATATATATATATATATGTGTGTGTGTGTGTGTGTGTGTGTGTGTGTGTGTGTGTGTGTGTGTGTGTGTATGTATGTATGTATGTATGTATGTATGTATGTATATAAGGAGAAAGAGGGGGGAGGAGAAAGTGAAAGAGAAATTCATTTTCTCTTATGTATTCAACAGGCTGACCAGGATAAAAACCGTGCAGCTGTAACAACACCGAAACCTGACAAAGAGGAGAGTCTTGAAGAAGTACGACAGTACTCCCTGTCGTTGTACAGACACCTGCAAGAGCAGCTGAAGGCCCGCCAGCTGTCTCTCCCGAGGCGAAAGAGAACGAAGGGAAGGAGGAGAGTCACGAGGCAAACAGTCACGCCAACTGAGGAAACCGTCACCTCAAAGATAGGTGAGGATACGGAGATTGAAGACATGCTTCTCCATGGTCTGGCCTTCATCCCTCCCGTAGACCCAGTGAAATTAAAAGCTGCTGTTCAAAAGCTTGTGCAATTAGCCAACAACAGGAAGAAGAAAAGCCATTACTCATACCCCAAATCTAGCAGCAGAGATCCCCTTAAAGATGTGGAAAGCGTTACTGAGCGTTCTCCAGGCCAAAGCCGACGTGCAGAGAGGCTTCAAGAAATAGAGATAACAGGCATTGATGCCAGTCTCCCATCTGAAGAATCTGAAGATTTTGAAAGTGCTCCACAGCGAGGTGCACTGACATCACCTGACACTTTCGCTTTATCGAACCAGGGCTCTCAGATCTCACCAACTTCTGATGTACGTGATTCTTATATACCCCCAGTAACCACAATAAACACCTTAGACAGAGGAACTTTTACAGATCGTTCTCAAGGCAGACGACGATCACCTTCAGGCAGACGACGAAAGGTAAAAGGATCTCATGATAGATGCCCTTATCCTCATCCCACGAGAAGACGGAGACCTTTAGTTCCTCCGACCCTGCCAACACGACCAACAATACCAGAACTCATGACAGATTCACCTCCAGTTACATTTGCTTCAAGGCCACAGCCTGGAGCTAGAAATCCAGGTGCAGATCCAACAACAGATAGCCCAGCTACCAGTGTCCCAAGCGGTAATATACCAAATGCTGGTGGTTTCCCAAATTCGCACCAACCAGTACCATCTCCAGATTATGAGGATGATTATGCTGAGTATGCAGATGATAGTGACTATATCCCAGGTGAATATGATGATAATGATTACGAATATGAGGCTGGTATCGACCCTGGACTTACAGTAGGCAGTAATACTACAGCTAACAGCAGTGGCAGGGATTCCTCAGACCGAAGCCTTTCTGGACCAGGAGAGAATGGAAGGCCAGTCATCATCTTGGTTGAACCAGAAGATGGAAGGGACATCCCTGGAGTGAGTGAAGGTCTTAGTAATTCTTTTGCTAGACTTCAAAAGCAAAATGAATCTCCACTTATCATTGTGGATCCTGAAAACACCCAAACGGGAACTAATGCAAACTCTGAGAGATCACCTCAAAGACCAATTGTCATAGTAGACAGCCCACCACTTGGTCAAGGCAATCAGGGTCGTAGTCTGTCACGATCACGATATTTTGGTCTTGAAGCAAGACGAAAGCAAGGAAGAGCGAGGCAGACTACAACTCAAACTCCCCAGTTCTTTCCAGCCACACCAAAGGCAGACATTAGGAGTCAGCAAAATTCAGCTGTCGTCTTGGTTGACCCAAACGATCCCAACCTAAGAACCGGAAATTCACCTGGATCAGAACAGGGTAGATCAGTCATCATACTTGTGGATCCAGAGTATAGCGATGGAATCAATGGATCAAAGTCAGTCGAAGATGGAAAGGATTCATCACCAATCATAATAGTTGATAATCGAAACAGGAATACAGATGTTGGGAGAGGAGATGCAAGACACAGAAATCAATTGTCGCCTATCATTCTTGTTGAATCTAAAGAAAAGGATGGAGGACCAAGATCAGGTCGAAGGGTTTCAGAAGGTTCAGTTATTATTCTGGTGGAACCAGAAGATGGTTCTGAATTACCGACACCTAAGCCAGTTGACACTCTGAATCCGTCAGCTAAACTTCCTTCCATTCAGCTGGTACCACCACCCGAACCTCAAAGAAGCCAGTTTGAATCATTCCTCAGCGACAATTCAAAGCCACAGTCTAGACCTGTAAC